>NC_142463.1:93492388-93643903 GCF_049115385.1 Moschus berezovskii | reverse complement strand
GGAAAAGACTCTGATGCTGGGAAAGGTTGGGGGCGGGAGGAGAAGGGGACGACGGAGAATGAGATGGTTGGATGGCATCACCGACTCTGTGGACATGAGTTTGAGTGTACTCCGGGAGTTGGTGATGGACAGGGAGGCCTGGCGTGCTGTGATTCATGGGGTCGCGGAGAGTCGGACACGACTGAGCGACTGAACTGAACTGAACTGATGAAAGAGGAGAGTGAAAAGGTTGGCTTGAAGCTCAACATTCAGAAAACAAAGATCATGGCATCTGGTCCCATCACTTCATGGGAAATAGATGGGGAAACAGTGGAAACAGTGTCAGACTTTATTTTTGGGGGCTCCAAAATCACTGCAGATGCTGATTGCAGCCAGGAAATTAAAAGATGCTTACTCCTTGGAAGGAAAGTTATGACCAACCTAGATAGCATATTAAAAATCAGAGACATTACTTTGCCAACCAAGGTCCGTCTAGTCAAGGCTATGGTTTTTCCAGTGGTCATGTATGGATGTGAGAGTTGGACTGTGAAGAAAGCTGAGAGCTGAAGAATTGATGCTTTTGAACTGTGGTGCTGGAGAAGACTCTTGCAAGTCCCTTGGACTGCAAGGAGATCCAACCAGTCCATTCTAAAGGAGATCAATCCTGGGTGTTCATTGGAAGGACTGATGCTGAAGCTGAAACTCCAATACTTTGGCCACCTCATGAGACGAGCTGACTCACTGGAAAAGACTCTGATGCTAGGAGGGATTGGGGGTGGGAGGAGACGGGGATGACATAGAATGAGATGGCTGGATGGCATCACCGACTTGATGGACATGAGTTTGAGTGAACTCTGGGAGTTGGTGATGGACAGGGAGGCCTGGTGTGCTGTGATTCATGGGGTCGCAAAGAGTTGGACACGACTAAGCGACTGAACGGAACTGAACTGAACTGAGCAACTTTCACTTTCACTTTTGAAGTGGAATCAAGGCGCTTCCCAAGTGGCACTAGTGGTAAGGAACCTGCCTGCCAATACAGGAGACGTAAGAGACACAGGTTCGATCCCTGGGTTGTGAAGATCCCCTGGAGAAGGGCGTGACAACCCACTCCAGGATTCCTGTCTGGAGAATCCCCATGGACAGAGGAGCCTGACGGGCTACAGACCACAGGGTTGCAGAGTTGGACACGACTGAAGTGACATAGATGCAGATGCAAGTGGAATCATGGGTTTCCCAGGTGGCTCACTGGTAAAGAATCTGCCTGCGAAGCAGGGGACACGGGTTCAATCCCTGGATCATTTCCTTTTCCCCTGGAGAAGGAAATGGCAACCCACTCCAGTATTCTAGCCTGATAAATCCCATGGACAGAGAATCCTGGCAAGTTATAGTCCATGGGGTCACAAAAGAGTTGGACATGACTTAGCAACTAAGCAACAAGTGGAATCATACAGTATTTGTCTTTCTGTGATGAAATACTAATACTTTCACTTGGTATAATGTCTTCAAGGACATTACACTTGAGGATATTACAGTAAAATGTAACATTACATGGACATTACAACCATGTTGTGACATGTCAGAATATCCTTCCTTTTTAAGGCTGAATAATATTCCACTGTACAAACACACAACTTTTCTTTATCCATTCATCTATTATTGGACATTGGGATTGTTTCTGCTGCTTAGCTCTTATGAATAACGTTGCACTGAACAGGGGTGTGTGATCTGGTTCTCTTTTATACTATAAGTACATTAAAAATATCCAGAAAGCAAAAAAGAACTGAAAGAATAAAGTCTTAACACCTTAACACAATGTCAAAAAAAGTCTGCTGCCTACTTTGTCACTCACTCTGGAAGCTGCTTTCTAGTGTGAAAGTCATTTTGCATAAAATTATTAACTCAAAGCTTTCAATTCTATTTAAAGCGCCACTTTAAAGTTTGACTTTTATTTTTTTAGCCCTTCAGAAGGTTTTATTATCTGAATGTACTCATAATTGTCTCCATTCATCTGGGAGCTCTAGAATACCTTATTCTAGAACAAGGGTGTCCAATAATTTACAGTGATATGCCAGTGAATGTTGAACGGTCTCCCAACCCAGTTTTAGCTTTTGTTTACTTACTTTTATTAATTTTTATTGGAATTAATTGCTTTACAATGTTGTGTTAGTTTCTACTGCCCAGTAAAGTGAATCAGCTATATATATATTTTACACACACACATGCATCCCCTCTTTTGGATTTCCTTCCTATTTAGGTCATTGTAGAGCACTGAGCGGAGAAGGCAATGGCAAGCCACTCCAGTACTCTTGCCTAGAAAATCCCATGGATGGAGAAGCCTGGTAGGCTGCAGTCCGTGGGGTTGCTAAGGGTCTGACACGACTGAGCGACTTCACTTTCACTTTTCGCTTTCACACACTGGAGAAGGAAATGGCAACCCACTCCAGTGTTCTTGCCTGGAGAATCCCAGGGACGGGGGAGCCTGATGGGCTTCCGTCTATGGGGTCACACAGAGTCGGACATGACTGAAGTGACTTAGCAGCAGCAGCAGCAGCAGCAGAGCACTGAGAGAGTTCCCTGTGCTATACAGTTGCTTCTCATTGGTTACTTATTGTATATATAGTATATATATGTATATACACACACGTGTGTGTATATATATCAACCCCAATCTCCCAGTTCCTCCTACCCTCTCCCCCTTGATGTCCATACATTTGTTCTCTATGTCTGTGTCTCTACTTCTGCTTTGCAAACAAGATCACCTATACCATCTGCCTAGATACCACATATATACATTAGTAGATAGAATATTTCTTTTCCTCTTCCTGACTTACTTCACTCTGTGTGACAGCCTCTAAGTCCATCCATGACTCTACAAACGTCCCAAATGTGTTCCTTTTTATGGCTGAGTAATATTCTGTTATATATGTGAACCACATCTTTTTTATCCATTCCTCTGTTAATGGATGTTTAGACAGCTTGCACGTCCTTGTTACTGTAAACAATGCTGCAGTGAACATCGGGGTACATGTGTCTTTTGGAATTATGATTGTCTCTGGGAATATACCTGGCAATAGGATTGCTGGGTCATATGGTTGCTCTATTTTCAGTTTCTTAAGGGACTTTCATACTGTTCTCCAAAGTGGCTGTAACATTTTACTTTCCCACTAATGGTGGAAGAGGGTTCTCTTTTTTTCTACACCCTCTCCAGCATTTATTGTTTGTAGATTTTTTTTATGATGGTCACTTTGACTGGTGTGTGGTGATATCTCATTGTAGTTTTGATTTGCCTTTCTCTAATAATTAGTGATGTTGAGCATATTTTCATGTGTTTGTTGGTCAGCTGTATGTCTTCTTTAGAAAAATGTCTATTTAGGTCTTCCACTCATTTTTTGATTGGATTTTTTTTCTTTTTATATTGAGCCACATGAGCTGCTTGTATCCTTTGATGATTAATCCTTTATCAGCTGCTTTGTTTGCAAATATTTTCTGCGATACTGCAAGTTGTCTTTTCATCTCGTTTAGGTTTCCTTTCCTGCGCAAAAACTTTTACATTAGGTTCCATTTGTTTATTTTTGTTTTTATTCAGTTTTAGCTTTTAAAACCAGTATACCTTTACTTAGTAGAATAGAAAGTAGGTATGGAGACGGTATTTGTGGGCAGAAATCTTCCCTTAAATCCATAATTCCCAACCGTTTTTCCAGTAGGGCACCCAAGCAAGAAAATCCTCTCTAACCAATGCCAGGATGATGACGAGGTCATGCCTGCTGGCTTTAACATCACCTCTCTTTCATTCAAGAAAGCATAAAATACAAATGAATGCAATAGGTGTTGTTATATGGGTAGCCTTGAATTTTCTCTGGTTTATTTTAAGAGTAAATCATTTGTGAACTCCAGTGTTTTAACTATTAATAAAATAGTACATTTGCAAGGCACCTTATGAGTGAGTCACCACACTGGTGTGAACACATTGTGGTTGAGAACTTTTGCCTTAAATGATGATGCTTGACTTATTCTGCATGTTGTGTACTCAGCCTTGAAAGAGATAATGAAGGGTGTGCTTGTGTTCCCTACTTCTTTCCTTCCAACTGGGAAAAGGCAGAGGAAGAGGAACAGAGCAGAACACCACATTCCTTAAGGGTCCAGGAGTCTCAAACTTACTGTCAGGTTCCCTGCAACTTTGGTTATTTGGGGCGCCCTGAATGACAAGCCCCAAGTATTTGGAGGTGAGGTCATTTAACTCCTGGGGATACTGGGACAATTTAGATAGTAGAGTTTCATGATTTAAGCATACATTTTGGAGGCAGACAAATGTGGCTTCAAGTCCAAGCTCTGCAACTTCCCAGTTTTGCAACCTTAGGTGAATTATTTAACCAGTCTGAGCCTCAGTTTTCTCACCTGCAAAATGGGTTTTTTAAAAAGTCTCTCTGAGGAAATCTGGCTCCTTCATCTGTCTAGAATCCCTTCTTTACACACTTCTTTCCTGTAGGTAATATGTGCCCTGGGGTTCAAGTTGGTATGACCCTCACCCACTTCATCCTCCCAGTCACAGGGAGGCATGTGACCCAGGTCTGTCCATTCACAGAACTTCATCCCTTGGCGGCAGAGTTTAATTCAGGGAGCAGCAAGTGACTCAAGCTGGTCAATCAGATTTTTCTGGTGGGGTTAGTGAGATATTTTTTCCTGCTGGAGCTAAGTGGGAGGATGGAGTATGGGGTGCAGTAGGCAAATTCTTCTCTGTGGGGAATAGGCTGTCCAAAGAATGTAACCAAATAGAAATAGCAGAGGTTAAAAAAGAGAGAACCCTAATGAAATAATTTAATTTCTGAGTCCAGCTATGTCTGAAAGCTCCCCTAGGTTTCCTAAGTCTCTGAGTCAGTAAATTCCCTTTTGTGTTTAAACTAGTCCGAGCTGGGTTTATGATGTCCATCACCAGAAGTCTTGGCCAGTATACGATTTGAAGGGTATTGCAGGATAATGCCAGTAAAGGGATTTAAAGCAGGGACATGGCATCACACCTTCCTCCCTAGGACAAGGCTGGGCTTCCGTCATCAGCCCTCAAGCAGGTAGAAGTCAAGAGAGCTCCTCCTTCTGTGTGTGTATGGCAGGGCAGAGCCCAGACTCCCTTCCCTTTTCTTTGCTCCATCACTATGCACATGACCCCAGAAAGAGTTGTTCTGGAGGGAGAAGTACCACCAAGTATAACTCATTGAATGAACTGCTGACCATTTGTTTTCTGTAGCTCAGTATCAACAGTGGCCATGTATGGGGTTGATTTGGTTGTAAGTTTTACTTGATTTTTACATTAAATGCCATTTATGGAACTTCCAGCATGTTACAGGTGGGAGGTACCCTATGGGAGAAATGTCTGGCTTGAACACCCACTGTGGACAGAAGGGGAAGCATTGGGTCCATGGTCAGCCCCTTCCTCTAGCCAACGGGCCAAAGCAGGCCTACATCTAGTCTACTGATCTTCAGTTCTCTCAAAGGATTCTGCCCTCAAAACACATTCCGCCAGTCTTCCCCCTCACAGAGCACCCATCTGGTGTTACAACCCCCTTGGGTCTGCTTGACTCACAGGTAAGGTGGGGTACTGCCCCAGCCCAGGTGTCCTAAGCAGCAGGGCCAAATCCCCACCTGCTTGCAATGGACTCTCCCTCCCCGACCTCCCCCCATCCAGCCCCCAGCCCATCTCCTCTTTGCCTTTTGCTCCCCATAGTTCTCTAGCCCAAGCCCTTGCTACCTGCCCTCGACTCCCCTGCTTGCTCCCTCCTTCCTTCTCCCTCTCCCACACTCCCCTCCTTCTCTCTGCCCGCCTCTGCTTTCTTGTCTGGTCTTGGTTGGCCAGTTATTCCTGGGAGGTTAAGTCCCAGGTACGGAGGCTAATGTTCTAAAGTCAGAATTTCCTTCCAAACGATCCAATGACCAATAATTTCAATAGCCGTTAATATAGACTTTTATGTGTTCCCAAAGATTTCTGTGGACAAATGAAGAGTTATCACGTTTAAGAGTTAAATTCAAACTTGGCTGTGTAAGAACTGCCATAGGATCTCATTTTCAGCTTTAACGCAACCTGAGTCTCCAACCCACCAGGCTAATAGAAAATTCACCCCTTGATCCCACCTTCCCCCTCCAAGGTTATGACAATGTCCTGGGGTTTGACACAAGGCAGGACCCTTGGGTGGAATGGCATCATCAAAGGGCTCTTGGTGCAAGCCCCATGGCCACGTGACAGGTGGCCCTGCTGTGCCTGCCCCAGGACTAGGCATGGAGGAGCCTCAGGGCACAGAGCCCAGTGTCCCCACAGACTCCCATCATGTCCTGACTATTTCTATTTGACCCTGATGCCAGCTTCTCCCAGAAGCCCCCAGCCTCTGATCCTTTCCATCTCTGATTTGCCTCCCCACCCCACTCTCCACCAGGCAAAAGCACTTGCCTTTGGGTAAACTGGTAGCTCAGACAGTAAAGAATCCACCTGCAATGTGGGAGACCTGGTTTCGATACCTGAGTTGGGAAGATCCCTGGAAAAGCGAATGGCTACCCACTCTAGTGTTCTTGCCTGGAGAATCCCATGGGCAGAGAAGCCTGGCAGGCTATAGTCCATGGGGCTGCAAAGAGTCACGACTGAAACAACTGAGCCTGCACACACATGCATCTTGATAAATTGCCCTGTCATGCAGAGAGACTGGTCCCTTCTCAGGAATGTCTTAGGAGGCAGATGGACAACCTCTTCTATGTGCATTTGACCTGGGACTCCTCTCTCTAACATCTCAAGAAATAGTCCACAGAACACACCTGGGGAAATTCTGTATTAGGCATTAGCCATTCATGGTTCCTGCCAGCATGGATCAGTTTATGACATTATCCTGTGGACACATGGAAGGACAGAGACACACATAAGTGTAGGGGCAAGGCATGGGCTGAGGGTTCTAATCGTGGCTCTGCCACTTTCACACTGTCTTTGAAGCTCAGTTTTCCCATCTGTAAAATGGGATTAGTAATAATACTGATGTAATAGGAAGGGGTGAAGATCACATGAGTTCATGCACAAGAATCATCCCAGCTTCTGCAATGTAGCTGAAAGTCAGTAGAGGGAGTGAGATTGTCCTTGTAAGCACTGTCATGAGTCTGTCTGAATCTGAGAGGTCTGTGGGCATCAGAGTAACCCATCCTAGTGGGCTTGGGAGAGGTTTACCTGGCAGAGCTGAGGACCACAAATGGGGAGCAGGATCTGGAAGTCAGGGGAGCAGCTGGAGGAAGAACAGGGGAGCAGGGGGACTGTCATCCCTCCCAGCACAGGTCCTCAGGCTGGAGCCTCTTCCACAATTGGAAGAAATGTGTTAACAAGGCTTCTCTTTGCTCTGTGGTGACCTAGAGGGGTGGGAGCAAGGCTTAGGAGGGAGGGGATATATGTACACTGATAGTTGATTCACACTGATGTACAGCAGACACCAACACAACAGTGTAAAGCGATTGTCCTCCAGTTAAAAAAAAAAACAGAAAAACAGAACAAGGCTACTCTTCAGACTGTGATAAAAACAATAGCACCAACAACAGGAGAGACTTCTGGAGTGCATGCAAGACTCTGAAACACTGATCCGTCAGCCAACAGCACAAGCCCCAGGGCTCTGTCTTGCTGTTAGAACACAGCTTCACCACTGCATGGAGGCCACTGGATCTCTAGATGAGGGTGTAAAAGGACTCGAATTGGGGCAGCGTCAGAAGTGGGGGAGCAAGGAGAGCTACCCCTGATCACATGGAATGAGCCTCCCCATCAAACTACCCCGACTGCCTACCCCGCAGGGGGCGGGGGTCCCACGGGCCTGGTTTCCTCCAGCTGGACCTGAAGGGCAGCTCCTGGTGGTAGGAACTGGACTGAGGTGTGGTTCAAGGCTGATGTTCAGAGGAATGGGCGCCTGATTCATTCTGGATCGTTTATACTTAGCACAGGGTGTGGTCCTTCTGTGGCTCCTCACTGAGATGGTATTGCTGGGACAGAAGCATCTGCTGCGTCCTCGTGGCTCTTGTCCCCAGGACTGTGAGGCTTGTCCCACTGGACAAGACATGGGCTGCTGTAAGACACAGCTCCCACTATCCCCTCCACTCCCTGCACAGCTGGATAAGGAGCCTGGGCAAGGAGAACACTGAGCAAGGTGTGTGGGCTGCTTCTGCCCTCCTCCCTCCCCACCGCCACCCACCTCACTCTTTGCAGGGTCTCTATCCCTTTGATTCGTTTGCAGCTGAGACTAACAGTTGTCAGTTTGAAGGGACTCTTGCTCCCAACACACAGCCATTTTCACAGGCACAGCTGGTGCTGTGCTTGGCCCCTCCCAATGTGGCTTTGGGAGCAAAGTGATTTCGGCTGCAGTGTTAGGAACAGGCTGTCGAGCATTAGCAGCACATTAATTCTGAGCGTGTACAGAGAGGTACAAGTGGCACTTCTGAGCGTAGACATTTTATTCGTATAGAATTAAGGCTGTGACAGCTTCCACCCACTGTCAGTCTTCATTCACTTTGGTTTGTGGAGCAGTGCAGGGCTGTCCTCAATAGCTTGGAGCCCGTGACAGAATCTATGAGATACAGGGCTCAGCGGGGTGGAAAAGATGCCTCAGAATCATCAGATCAGAGATGGAGAAGGGGCCTCTGATAAGGTCTAATCCCCAAGCCTTGTTTTATGATGTGACTGACCCTGAAGGCCAAAGAAGTAAAGGAAACTGGAAAAGGACACACGGTTTGTGCCAGAGCAAGAAGATCCCAGGGCTTCTTCCACTTGCATGGAATCCTTTCCAAAGACCTGTACGGTCTAGAATCCTTTTCCCTGAACTGTGTCTGCAGAGGGGACCAGACTTCGGTAGGTCAGCTCTGTCTAGGGCTGGGCAGTCCTGAGCATTCAGGAATCCAGTTACAGGTTACTCAGCTACTCTGAAGCATCTTAGGACAGTCCTGTCCATGGGGCCCCACTCACTGAATGGCAGGACCATATCAGTCCACTAAGCTTCCTCCTTCCTTACCTGATCCTCCAGCTCCCATCCTATCTGCCTTGGAGAAACCACACACTATGGAGAAAAATGTGAACATTCCTTAAAAAACTAAAAAATAGAATTATCATATAATCCAGCAATCCCACTCCTGGGCATATATCCAGAAAAGACAAATAACTCTAATTCAAAATGGGCAAAGGACAGAAATTATAACTAATGAAATAAATCAAATGGTAAAAAGATGTTAAAAAAAAACCTCTTAATTCAAAGACATGCATTTCGACGTTCATGGCAGCACTATTTATAACAGCCAAGACAAAGAAGCAACCTAAATGCCTATCAACAGAGAAATGGATAAAAAAGATGTGGTACATATATAAAATGGAATATTACTCAGCCATAAAAAAGTATGAAATAATGCCATTTGCAACAACATGTATGGACCCAGAGATGATCATACTGAGTGAGGACAGTTCAAAGACAAATATCACATGATGTCACTTTTATGTGGGATATAAAAAAATGATACAAATGAACTTATTTACAAAACAGAAATAGACTCACAGACATAGAAAACAAATTTATGTCACCAAAGGAGAAACAGTTGAGGGAGGGATAAATTAGGAGTTTGAGATTAACAGATACACACTCAGTTCAGTTCAGTTCAGTTCAGTCGCTCAGTCATGTCTGACTCTTTGCGACCCCATGAATCACAGCACGCCAGGCCTCCCTATCCATCAACAACTCCCGGAGTTCACTCAAACTCATGTCCATCAAGTCGGTGATGCCATCCAGCCATCTCATTCTCTGTCATCCCCTTCTCCTCCTGCCCCTAATCCCTCCCAGCATCAGAGTCTTTTCCAGTGAGTCAACTCGTCGCCTGAGGTGGCCAAAGTATTGGAGTTTCAGCTTTAACATCAGTCCTTCCAATGAACACCCAGGACTGATCTCCTTTAGAATGGACTGGTTGGATCTCCTTGCAGTCCAAGGGACTCTCAAAAGTCTTCACACTTTTGAAAAGTGTGAAGAAGCACCACAGTTCAAAAGCATCAACTCTTCGGCCATCAGCTTTCTTCACAGTCCAACTTTCACATCCATACATGACCACGGGAAAAACCATAGCCTTGACTAGACAGACCTTGGTTGGTAAAGTAATGTCTCTGCTTTTTAATATGCTATCTAGGTTGGTCATAACTTTCCTTCCAAGGAGTAAGTGTCTTTTGAGTTCATGGTTGCAATCAGCATCCACAGTGATTTTGGAGCCCAAAAAAATAAAGTCTGATAATGTTTCCACTGTTTCCCCATCTATTTGCCATGAAGTGATGGGACCAGATGCCATGATCTTTGTTTTCTGAATGTTGAGCTTCAAGCCAACCTTTTCACTCTCATCTTTCACTTTCATCAAGAGGCTCTTTAATTCTTCTTCACTTTCTGCCATAAGGGTGGTGTCATCTGCATATCTGAGGTTACTGATATTTCTCCCAGCAATCTTGATTCCAGCTTGTGCTTCTTCCAGTGCATACCACTATATATAAAATAGATAATCAACAAGGACCTGCTGCATAGCACAGGGAACTCTGCTCAATATTCTGTAATAACCTATATGGGAAAAGAATACACACACACGCACACACACACGCATGCACACACACGCATACACACGCATATAACTGAGTCACTTTGCTGTATACCTGAAACATTGTAAATCAACTACATTTAAATAAAAAAGTAATATAAAAAGAAAGCACACAGTTCCACTCCTGATGGGTTGGACTGGGCCCTGCCTCAAAAGTTTTCCTCTTAGGACTGAAGGGACCCTCGGAGTTCAACCAGTCAGTGCCCCAGGAAGAAACTGGCCAGAAGAACCAGACAAAGGCCACACCACTGGGGAGTAGCTGGCTGAGGTCAGAACTGAGGACTCTTGACCCCAGCCTCAGTGCCCTTCCCTCCTGACCGACAACTTGGGCATGAAAACCCAGTATACTCTAAGTGGGTTCCTCTGAGTGGGGCCTAAGGACAAATCAGCTTCAGAATGGCCCTGGGAAACTTGCTAAAAAACTGCAGCTTCCTGAGGCCCATCCCAGACCGATCCAAATCCGTAGGGTGGGGACCAGGAATCTGCTTCTGATGCACCACTTCCTTTGAAAACAACTGAAGGCATGTGTTACAATCAGTTGTGGAGGGTGTTGCAAATAATTTGTTACTAATAATACTTAGAGCTCTCAATTTGGGGGCATTATTTTCTTTCTGAGAAGAACAGATACAATAGCACAGCTCTCATACACTTGCAATAATAATTAGCTTCCTTGACCAGCAGAGAAAGTTACTGCGGTGCTGCTCCGGCTACTCCATTGTGGCAGGCACGTGCCCTGAGCCTGCGTTTTTCCACACTGCGTGACCAGACACTCTAACTGTGTTTGAACCTCCCCTCAATGTGTATCTGTGGGGAGAGACGAGTGTACCAGCTTTGGAGAGAGATGAAGCTGGATTTGAATCCACGTTCTACTGTTTACCAGCTGTCCATTAAACCCCTTGACCTCAGTCAGTTTCCTCCTGTGCAAACTGGGAGGAAACCCAGTTTCCTACCCCCGAAAGTGGCTGTGAAGATTAAACAAAAACATCCTAATATACGGGTATGGATAAAATGAAGGCACAGGGTGGGGTCGGAGGGAGGGCGCGTGACTCCCTGCAGCCTGCAGCAGGGCCTCTGGCATTGCCACTTGGCTTGTTGACCTTCCTCATTCAGCGGAGAAAGAGCCTTGTGACTGGAATTCTTGAAGAATGGCGCTTGCAGGGGGCTGTGCTTGTATTGAGTAAGGTTTAACAAATGGAAGAAACAGTGTTAGCCCAGCCACGGCCGTCTCTTCCCCTCTCACCTTCCCTCCATCTCTCCTGTTACTGAAGCTGCGGTCCTCTCCCTTCTCCTCTTCCATCACGGAAATTTCTGTCCAGCCCTGAATCAGCTTTGGTGAGGACAGAGGTGGACAGGGCATCTGGTGGGAGGCTGGCTTTGGAAGAAATAAAAGACACACCTCTGACTCTTGAGAAGCTTCCAGCAAAGGAGAGAAGGAATACTAAGCCAAATCACGTCTTATATCTTTGCTTTAATGCAATTCCACTTTGCACTCTGGTCCATCGCCAGCTCCTGTCTGGCAAGGAGACAGCAGGGAGCCGCATGTGCGGGGATTCCAGTGGGCGGGCAAATCTGATTCCTACTCAAACTCTCCCCCACCACCCCTCCCTCTGCCCCCACCTTACTCCAGAGAGCGCTTACCCCTGATCTGAGCCTCTTAAAGGACTGCTCTCTTGTAGTTTCAATGTACTGATGGACGAGTGTTCACCAATAATGTCAAGCAGCAAGAAACGAATTCTCTTACTACACATCAGCCTCATTCAGGCCTGCAGTACTTGTGGCATCTCAAGAGCAAATAACCTTTTTCTCAGTGTGTCACTTTCTTATAATCATGGATGGAGGGCCCATGGGGGCCCCCATCCCTACTAACGTGCTCCCCAATTTCACTTACTGCCCAACGAAGAAACACATTCTAAACAGGCTGAAAAACCAATACAATGAGACATCCCCACACCGGATCGATATTCCTCAGGACACTTGCGAAGAGAGAGGCAACCCATGGCTCTGCTTGGACCAAGAGATTCAGGAGTGGCCTGGTCAGATGAGAGCCCCAACTTCCACTTCTGAGGGCCGACCCCAGAGAGGCATTTATCAGCAGTGTCCGCTCCCCCGCCCCCACCTTGCAGACAGCGCTCTGACTCCATGTCCACGGCTGGCTCCACCCGTCAGCCGAGAAACTCATTAGGACTTGCCAACTCACATCAAAGGTGGCTCTCGTCAACATTTGTAAGAATCAGGATGCTTTGATTATCCACGTTCTTAGAGATGGGGTCCTTGGGGCACGGATGATTTTTTCACCTACAGTTTATCAGGACAGGACTGAATAGCTGCGGAAGGCCTGTGAGATGATTAGATTAACGTAGATGTTGGGAATCACGTTGGGAAGGCGTTAAAGAAAAGTTGGGTTTCTAAGCATTTTTTAAAAAAATGTTTATTTTTGGCTGCATTGGGTCTTCGTTGTGGCATGCAGGATCTTTGCTAAGGTGTATGGGCTTCTTTCTAGTTGTGGCGTGTGGGCTTCAGAGTGTGTGGGCTCTGTAGTTTGTGGCACACAGGCTGTCTAGTTGAGGTAGTGGGTTTAGTTGCCCCGCAGCATGTGAGATCTTGGTTCCCCAACCAGGAATGGAACCTGCATCCTCTGCATTGGAAGGCAGATTCTCAGCCTCTGGACCACCAGGGAAGTCCTGTAAGCGTTCTTAGCTTGCTAATTATTTAATTCCTCAGATGCACAGACTCCTGGTATAGGCAACCCAAAGATACACTTGGTAATCACAGAGGGCTGTACTTGGACTCGAATCTTGCAGTCGACCCGTGCGTTAACAGGAGACAGGCTCCTCCTCCTTCCAGGCAGTATGGAGGCTTCCCAAGGTCTCAGGCTGGGATGGGTTTTTTCTGTTGACATTTTCTTTTCCAAGAACCCACTGTGGCTGAGTTGGCTCAGCCTCCCCCACTGTGCCTGGAGAAAGGGGGGCACATTGCAGGGGAGCCAAAGCCCCCACCTCATCACTGCCACCTCCTGTAATGACACCTCACAGATGCCCCTGGAGAACCTGGGCCCTTTGTCCTCAGCAGCCTCCATCAAGACCCAGCTGCCTGACTCCAGAAGTGCTCCGACTGTCCCTCAAACTTCTAGGTTAGGCTTAGGGATCTCTCCTCTGTGCTTCCTTGCCACTCCGGGCTCACTTTTAATGGCTTTATTTTACAAACACAGAGTACTTGCAAAGCACTTTTAGGAATATTTACTCACTGAATGATTGATGATTTACTCATTGAAGATTGAAGGCGGGAGGAGAAGGGGACGACAGAGGATGAGATGGTTAGATGGCATCACTGACTCAATGGACATGAGTTTGAGGAAACTCTGGGAGTTGGTGATGGGCAGAGAAGCCTGGAGTGCTGCAGTCCATGGGGTCACAAAAAGTTGGACATGACTGAGTGACTGGACTGAACAGAATTCATTGAATGGGGGCATCCCAAGTGGCTCTAGTGGTAAAGAACGAGGCTGCCAATGCAGAAGACTTAAAGAGATGCTGATTCGATCCCTGTGTTGGGAAGATCCCCTGGAGGAGGACATGGCAACCCACTCCAGTAGTCTTACCTGGAGAACCCTTTGGACAGAGGAGCCTGGCGGGCTACAGTCCATAGGGTCGTAGAGTCAGACACAACAAAAATGACTTAGCACACACACACTCATTGAATTTTCATAACAATCAAGAATGTAGTTACTAATATGATGCCTTTTTTATAGATCAGGGAAAAAAAGACACAGAAAGACTGAACAATTTGCTGAAGGTCACACAGCATGTAAATGTCAGGGTCAGAGTTCAAATGCAATCTGGTTGCAGAATCTGAGCTCTGAACCATTCCGTTGAACTGTGTGTACCATGCCATCAAATGCCTTGTAGAATAGTCTCTTTACAGATCTTTTATCCCTCACCAGCCTGTGAGTTCAATCAAAACTGGAATTCACCGCCAGATACACAGTAGATGCTCCAAAAACTTTAGGGAATAACATGCCCTGTGTACGAACAGTCCTGCCTTGAATCAAGCAGGAGTATACATCAACCAGTAATTGTCTCCTGGTGCCAAGAAGGGGGCTCCAAAAACAGAGAGAACGCTTCCTGCCCAAAAGGAATTTTGTTGGTTTTAACAGCTCGTTCCTATCAGCACATTGATCTCCTTTGGGGAAATTACCTGTTTCCTGCTGGGTAACAGATTGGCAGGGTTGTAAAAGGAGGTGACCTATCTGTCCTCCTCCAGCCAGAGAGGGCATAGACCCCAAGTTAGGCCAGCTGCACTCTATTTTCCTGGACTTTGAATTTGGAATAGAGCAGCACATGAATGGAAGCACCAGTGGAGTGCAGGACTTGCCTGTTCCCTCTTGCCTTGTCTGAGCCCCATCTGGATGTTTGAACTCTGCATCTGCCTTCCTCCCCATGCCCAGTTGTCACCTCTGCACCTTGACCTTGGCTTATTTTGCGCTTGAGTCTATTTGGTCTGGCTAGGCCTGACACCTTGGGCTCCAATGAGCTTGCACTGCTTTTTACCTATACAACTATCCTATCTGTGGACTTCCCTGGTGGCTCAGGGGTAAAGAATCTGCCTCCCAATGCAGCAGACACAGGTTCAATCCCTGGTTTGAGAAGATCCCCTGGAGAAGGAAATGGCAAGCCGCTCTAGGATTCTTGTCTGGGAAATCACATGAACAGAGAAGCCTGATGGGCTACAGTCCATGGGGTTGCAAGATAGTCAGACATGACAGCGGCTAAACAACAAACAACAACATCCTATCCGTACACTTGCTGTGGGTCACACTGCCACCTGGCTTGCTCTTGCTCTGGACATGTTCTTACCGAGCATCCTGTTCAGGCCCTCCCTGCCCTCTCCTTCAACCAGAGTTTCTTGCTGTGTTCACTGAGCTTCAGGGTACAATCCCAGGGTGGGGATGGTGGGGCAGAGGCCAGGGACGAGGCTGAGTGGGAAATCTACTGGTGCCACTTTTATCTGTCTTATATATTCAAGTTTTACTTAAGACTTCAGTTAAAAGAAAAAACCCTCTACTTATTTAAAAAAAAAGTTTGCAGACCATTCTCTTGGATCTTTCTGAAGCCATTAGCTTATTTCTGCCTATTGTTCTAGCATTCAAGCTTTCCATTTGCTCAGAACTCAACTGACAATTCATTTGATATGTACTTAGTGCCTACTCTGTGCCGGGTGCTGTGCTGGCTGCTTGGCAACCGTCTCAGTCCTCAAAATGCTGATGAGCTAGAGTGCATTCATGTTTGCTGAGTTACTTCAGTCACGTCTGACTCTATGGGACTCTATGAACTAGAGCCCGCCAGGTTCCTCTGTCCGTGGGATTCTCCAGGCAAGAATACTGGAGTGGGTTGCCATGCCCTCCTCCAGAGGATCTTCCCAGCCCTATGTCTCCTGCACTGGCAGGCAAGTTCTCTTCCACTAGCACCACCTGGAAAGCCCGCATGAGCTAGAGTAATGCTCCTCATGTTTAATGTTCACACAAATCACCTGGGGAATCTTATAAAATGAAGATTTTGATTCTGTAGATTCTGTAGGGCCTGAAATTCTGCCTTTCTAACCAGTTCGAGAAGACTCTTGAGAGTCCCTTGGACTGCAAGGAGATCCAACCAGTCCATTCTAAAGGAGATCAATCCTGGGTGTTCATTGGAAGGACTGATGCTAAAGCTGAAACTGCAATACTTTGGCCACCTCATGCGACAAGTTGACTCACTGGAAAAGACTCTGATGCTAGGAAAGGTTGGGGGTGGGAGGAGAAGTGGACGACCAAGAATGAGATGGCTGGATGGCATCACTGACTCTGTGGACATGAGTTTGAGTGAACTCCGGGAGTTGGTGATGGACAGGGAGGCCTGGCGTGCTGTGATTCATGGGGTTGCGGAGAGTCGGACACGACTGAGCGACTGAACTGAACTGAACTGAACTGAACCAGTTCTCAGATGATGGAATCAGGAACCCAGTGCTCCTTCTTGCCCTCTGGGATGCTTTTAACATTCTTTTTTTTCTTTTTTTGATATGTGCACACTGCTTTATTTACTTACTTTCAGCCGTGCTGAGTCTTTGTTGCCAGCTGTAGGCTTTCCCTAGTTGCAGAGAGCAAGGGCTACTCTGTAGTTGCAGTGCACGGGCTTCTCACTGCGGTGTCTTCTCCTGTAAAGAGGGCAGGCTCTAGGTGCTGCTGCTGCTGCTGCTAAGTCACTTCAGTCGTGTCCGACTCTGTGTGACCCCCTAGACGGAAGCCCATCAGGCTCCCCCGTCCCTGGGATTCTCCAGGCAAGAACACTGGAGTGGGTTGTCATTTCCTTCTCCAATGTGTGAAAGTGAAAAGTGAAAGTGAAGTTTCTCAGTCGTGTCCGACCCTTAGCGACCCCACGGACTGCAGCCTACCAGGCTCCTCCATCCATGGGATTTTCCAGGCAAGAGTACTGGAGTGGCTTGCCATTGCCTTCTCCGGCTCTAGGTGCATGGGCTTCAGTAGTTGTGGCACATGGATTCAGTGGGATCTTCCTAAACCAGGGATCAAACCTGTGTCCTCTGCGTTGGCAGGCAGACTCTGGAATGCTTTTACAAATCCTAATGTGGGACCTCCATGGTGGTCCAGTGGCTAAGACTGTGCTCCCAAAGAAGGAGGCCTGGGTTCGATCCCTAGTTGGGGAACTAGATGCCATGTGCTGCAGCTAAGACCTGGCACAGCCGAATAAATAAATAATACATAGGCCATCATTAAATCAATACCTGTAATTTTTAAATATTCTTAATGATTTTAATGTGTAGCTAAGTGGTTCTTAAACCACTGATCTATAGGGAAAGACAGACTATTGGTTTCCTATATCTGCTGTAACAAACTGCCACAAGCTTAGTTATTTAAAGCAACACAAATTTATTATCTTACAGTTTTGGGAATCAAATTTAAAATGGGTCTCACTAAAATCAAGGTCTTGGTAAGTATTGCTTTCTAGAAACTTTCAGGGAGAACCTATTTTCTTGCCTTTTCTAGCTTGTGCAGGCTGGCACATTCCTTGGCTTGAGGTTCCTCCAGTCAGCTCTGATGGAGTCTCTCTCACCTTTTATCACCCTGACTCTCCTGCCTTTCTTTCTAATTTATAAGGACTCTTGGGATTCTACTCAATACACACAGATAATCCAGGATAATCATCCCATTTCAAGGCCAGCTATTAGTAATACAGCATAATTTATTAACAAATTCTGGGGATTAGGACATGGATGCCTTTGAGGGAGCCATTATTCTGTCTATCACACAGACATTGAATAAGGTAAAGTAGCACAGTCTGGTTCTGCCTGGAAGGAGATGTACACCAGTCAGATGGTTCTTACTCAGTCTTGGAAAAGGGAGAGGAGGAGGAGTCAGGAAGGACTTTCTGAAGGAAAGTACTGCAGTTAACTTAGGCTGGATCTTGAGAGCTGATTGTCAAATTTCCAGAAGTGGTACCCAAAACAACCCTTGGTAGCTTGAAATCAGTCACAGAAGAATATTTACACCATGAAAGTGTTAGTCATTTAGTCGTGTCTGACTCTTTGTGACCCAATGGACTACAGCCCATCAGGCTCCTCTGTCCATGGAATTCTCAAGGCAAGAATACTGTAGTGGGTAGTCACGCTCTCCTCCAGGGGATCTTCCTTACCCAGAGATCGAACTTGGGTCTTCTGCATTACAGGCAGATTCTTTACCATCTGAGCTACCAGGGAAGCCCCACTGGCAAATACTACAAATTTCTTTTCCTGAGATCCAGTTGTTAAACATTTAACAGCACGCCACTGAGGAGGTGCCCCAGAGTCTTAAAAGAGTAGACATCAACCATCAAGGTAGATAAAGCACTTGCCTTTGAAGTACATCTGCTCTCATCAAATATAGTATAAGCTCCCACTGCACAAATCACAAATTTCCATGCCTCTAGAGTAGGGATTCTCAAACCTTAACACGCACACAAATTACCTGGGGATCTTGTGAGACCTGATTTAGGAGGTCTGGGATGGAGCCTGAGATTCTGCTTTTCTAATAAACTCCTAGGTAATGTCTATAATGCTGGTCCTAAAGCATAAGCATACTTCGAATAGCAAGATTCCTGAAAAGTGGTCTCCAAAAGTGATCACAAAACATTCCATTAGGATCTAGAGAAGATGATTCTAACACTTCTATTTCTTATATTTTATTTACCAAAGAAGCCATTATTTTGTGTACAGCAGGAAGAAAATTGTTAAAGCTATACCAATTAAACCATGACATGCTCTCAGTTGTAAGATACATCCTAATTTCTGATATATTAAAATGTAAAAAAAAATCATCTTGAATCAATAACATGCACTGTTTGTATTTTATTGTTAAAAAACAAGATATTACACTTAGCATTATTTAATATTTTTAATGACACCAGAGACCTTTCATGGCCTACATGTTGGACAGTTCTGAATCTTGAATGGTCCAGAAAGACTCCGAAGCAAAAGTGGGGGCCCCATACCCAGAGGGTCCCCACAAAAGTGGTATCCTCACCTGTCAATGTACCTTTTTGTTTTCCCATAATATTTAGTTTTTATTGAGTTAGAGATTATGATATCTAGTTTTAGCTAAAAGAGCCCTCATAAAACAGACAAATGGTTTAGAAGGATTCCTGTGGTTAGAAGTTAACACCAATAATGGAAGCCTGAATGAGCAATAAGAGAGGCAGAACTGACATTTCTGCTCCTGATACGCATTCTGCATCTGCCACATTCCGCTACAACAGTGATGATCTAATCAAGTCTGACAAGACATTGCCAAAAACCAAAAGAAGAAAAAAGAAAGAAATGATCAGGAACACTCTGAAATGTGGGCTCACGTTCAGTTTTATTAGGGGTGACTCCCACCCCTGGGAACTTGGAGTGTGTGCTAGTTAGGGTGATGCGTGTGCTAATTCACATTAGGAAGAGTGGGTCTGCTCATTGCAGGAGCCCAAGGACCCTTACTGATGGAGCCACCACCAGCTCAGAGCTCTGGAGGCTCTCACACCAGCAATTAATTGCCCTGGTGTGAAAGTGTTACATGTTTCTTTGCTTTCCAACTCATTGGCCCAAACTGCCACGTGAGCCCAGACACAAGGAGAGCTGGAAATGCTGTCCTGGCAGACGGGCCCACTAACTGCTCTGGCTCCTGAGTCCTCATTCTTCTCCCATTGTGCTGTCTCCTACGCATCTGAGGTCACAATCATCGCAAAATACAGACAAATCTGGACGCTCTCTGCCAGAGAAAGCTGCCCAGATAAACCTATATAGCTCAGAAAAAATCCTGCCTGGGCTTCTAAAGGTATTTGAGTATGAAGATGTCTAATGTTTAGAGAAACTGCAAAGTTTCTGAACAGATGATACAGTCAAATCATGAAGACAACCTACAAGTCCTTCAAAACTTGCCTGTCTCCCAAGTCAGCGCTGTTCTGTGCCGGAAAATGACTGCATTCCTTTTAACCTACACCAAAACCTGAGCTAAAAAGAGATCTTTCCTTGCCCTTCCCTTCCTGGCTCCAGGGGCATGAAGAATAAACAAACTTGGTCAATATCACACTGAAGAATGGATTTAAGCAATGAAGAGGATCATGTCAAGCAGAACCTGGAGGCAAGAAAAAAGAAAAAAAAATCCCAGTTCAGATCATCTGTCCAAAGAGAATCCAGAGTTGCAAGGCAAAGTTTTCCACCTACAAAGATTACATATGCATTCCGATTTTTAAGAGCATCAGGTGGTATGATAAGCATCACAGGAGAAAAAACTTCTTGGTGATGCCATTGGAAGGTGTCAGAGCTGAGTCTTACATGAAGCAAACTCCATTCACATTTAATACTGAATAAATGAGTTTATTCACTATTAAATGAGGCAATGTTTAATTAGGAGGTAATTATTCATCCACAGTGGGATCTCAGCGCCATTGTGTTCATTAGAGGAACATCATCTCTTCATTAGCAACCGGAGTCGTGTCCCAATTTTACCTGCCTGGGGGCCAGTGATGTTTGAAAGAAGCAGCAGCTGCTCCTCAGGAAGGAGACAGCATGATGGGCAAGGAATAGCAGCTCTTGCAGTATTTACAGTGATGCTGGGGGCTGGCAACCTCGTGAGCAGATGAATAAGCGAGTCTTTGCTTTGAGGAGTTGTGTTGGGCCAAGAGTATGACCAGTTTGGCCTATTGAATTAGTACCAAAGCTGGGATTTAAAGACATTTATCTATATTTACAAAGCAGAAAGGGACTCACAGACTTAGAGAACAAACTTATGGTTCCCCAGTGGGGGGTGGTTGGAGGTGGGGAAGGGATAGTTAAGGAGTCTGAGATGGACATGTTCAGTTTCAGTTCAGTTCAGTCGCTCAGTCGTGTCCGACTCTTTGCAACCCCATGAACCACAGCACACCAGGCCTCCCTGTCCATCACTAGCTCCCGGAGTTCACTCAAACTCATGTCCACAGAGTCAGTGATGCCATCCAGCCATCTCATTCTCTGTCTTCTCCTTCTCCTCCCGCCCCCAATCCCTCCCAGCATCAGAGTCTTTTCCAGTGAGTCAACTGGTCGCATGAGGTGGCCAAAGTATTGGAGTTTCAGCTTTAACATCAGTCCTTCCACTGAACACCCAGGACTGGACTCCTTTAGAATGGACTGGTTGGATCTCCTTGCAGTCCAAGGGATGGACATGTACACACTGCTATATTTAAAATGGATAATCAATAAGGATCTACTGATAACACAGGAAACTCTACTCAGTGTTATGTGGCAGTCTGGATGAGAACGGAGTTTGGGAAAGAATGCATGCATGCATAGGTATGGCTGAGTCCCTTTGCTGTCCATTTGAAACTAACACAACATTGTTAATCGTCTATACCCCAATACAAAATAAAAAGTTAAAAAAGATAAAGACATTTATCTAAATATGAAACTTTTGGAGGACTTAGCAGTCTCTTCTTAAAAGTCCTTCTGATACCCATGACATTTTCACAGAACTAGAACAAGTAACTCTAAAATTTATACGGAACCATGAGAGACCCAGAATTGCCAAAGCAGTCCTGCACAAAAAGAACAAAGCAGGAGGCATCTTTCCAAACTTCAGACAAAACCACCAAAGCTACAGTAGTCAAACCAGTGTGGTATTGGCACAAAAGGAGACATACAGATCAATGGAACAGAATAGAGAGCCCAGAAATAAACCCACACATCTATGGACAATTAATCTTTGAAAAAATTGGCAAGAATGTACAATGGGGAAAAGACAGCCTCTTTAGCAAGTGATGTTGGGAAACTGGCACAGCCACACATAAATCAATAAAGCTAGAACATAACCTCACACTATACACAAAAATAAACTTAAAATTGCTTGAAGACTTAAATATAAGACATGACACCCTAGAAGAGAATGTGCGCAGAACATTCTCTGACATAAATTGTACCAATGTTTTCTTAGGTCATCTCCCAGGCAATAGAAATGAAAGCTAAAATAAACAACTGGGACCTAATCAGATTTATAAGCTTTTACAAAGCAAAAGAAGCCATAAACAAAACAAAAAGACAATCTGTGGATTGGGAGAAAATATTTGCAAATGATGTGACCAACAAGGGCTTAATTTCCAAAATATACAAAGAGCTCCTACAGTTCAATAACAGAAAAATAAACAACCCAATTGAAAAATAGGCAAAAGACCTAAATAGAAATTTCTCCAAAGAAGACATACAGATGGCCAGTAGCCACATGAAAAGATGCTCAACATCACTAATTATTAGAGAAATGCAAATTGAAACATCAATGAGGTACCACCTCACAATAGTCAGAATGGCCATCATGAAAAAGTCTACAAATAATAAATACTGAAAAGAGTGTAGAGGAAAGGAAATGTAAATTGGTGCAGCCACTATGGAAAACAGTATGGAGGTTCCACAAAACACTAAAAACCAGAGTTGCCATATGATCCTGAAATCCCACTCCAGGGCATATACCCAGATGATACTCTAATTCAAAAAGATACATGCATCCCTATGTTCATAGTAGCACTATTTGCAATAACCAAGACATCTAAGTGGACTTCTCTAGTGGCTCAGTTGTTTAAGAATCTGCCTGTAATGCAGGAGACCGCAGCTTGATCCCTGGGTTGGGAAGATACCCTGGAGAAGAGAATGGCAAATCACTCCAGCATTCTTGCCTAGAGAATCCCAGGACAGAGGAGCCTGACGGGCTACAGTTCTTGGAGTCGCAAAGAGTTTGACTGAGCTGCTAACACACACACACACACACACACATGTAAACAACCTAAATGTCTATTGTTAAGATGAATGGATCAAGCAGATGTGTTAGATACAATAGAATATTACTGGGCCATTAAGAAGAATAAATAATACCATTTGTAGCAACGTGGATGGACCTAGAAATTATCATACTAAGCAAAGTAAGTCAGAAAGAGAAAAGCAAGTACCATACAATATCACTTATATGTGGAATATAAAACAAATGAACATATCTACAAAACAAAAACAAATTCACAGACATAGAGAACAGACTTGTGGTTGCCAAGGGGAGGTGGTGGGGGAGGGAAGGATTGGGAGTTTGGGATAAGTAGATGCAAACTGCTATATACAGGATGCATAAACAAGGTCCTACTGTATAGCACAGAGAATTACATTCAATATCCTGTGATAAACCATAGTGGAAAAGAATATATATATATATATGTGTGTGTGTGTTCATGTATAACTGAGTCACTTTGCTACATAGCAGAAATTAAACACAGCATTGTAAATCAACTATACTTCAATTAAAAAAAAAATCCTCCTGGAAATACCCAAACAAGGTTATAAGCCTTGTTGCTGTGTGTGCTACATCCTTATACCTATTGCAGTGCTGTTGTTATAATAGCATAATTGTGTAAGCATGATTGCTTACTTGTTCTCTGCCCACTGGACTATAAACTCCCCGAGAAGGGAGATTGCATCCTATTCAGTGCTATCCCCTGGGGTGTGACACGTGACACACAGTTGATGTATTTGACTGAAAAGGTGGGTAGATGGGGTGACTCATTTCAAGCCCTCAGTTGAAAACTCTTTTGAAATGCCATAGAGGACCTAATGCTGAGCTGTGTAGGCTTTGTTTAGAGCAGGACTCCTGGTACCTCCAATGGAGGGGGTGTGATTCATGGATGGGATTCAGGGTGAAGTAGATAAATTTGATGAAGTTGACTACAATATTTTACACATATGCTCATTTTTTTTTTTTAGAGAAGGTGCTCAGAGCTTTTTATCAGCTTTTCAAAATGATTCATGACCACACACAAAAAGAGCATAAGAAATTCATGTGCTTATGTAATCTGTGGCCTTGACCCTTGTGGAGGAGGAGGGATGGGAATGAGCTCTGGTTTTGCAGGGCAGCACCAGCCATCTGCTGGAGATACTGAGTGGTAGACAGTCACTTTCAGGCCCTTATCCTCTGCAGATCATGTGTCACTCTGCCCAGTGTGTCTTCTTCCTTAACACAATGAGATCAATACAGGTCTAAAATGGAGTTGCAATCTTTGAGTTTTACCATTTTGGATTTTAGAAGGCCATGGGCAGCAGAAGAGACCTTAGAAAATGGCAAAGAGAAGTAATCAGAAATGCCGGACCCAAGGGAGATGGAAAAGTTGCCTTGTGATCCATGAAGAATTATTGTGTGGGGAAGGCTCTGGAGGATAAAACTGGAATCCAGAGGTGAATGTGGCAGAAAGTTCATTTCTGTCTTTACAGAAGAAGAACCTTCTCCTAGTTAAAACTGCTTAAAAACAGAATGGTCTGTCTTCTCAGGTACTGAGTTCCTTGTCAGAGAAATTCAAGCAGAGGGTGAATGAACAAATATCAGGAATACAGTGGGAAGGGGTATTAATTCTAAGGCTCTGAGTTTTCTCTTCAGTCTCTTCTTCTCAAGTAATTCTTTTCATTTTGAAAAGCATTTCATTTTTCTTAATTTGGTTTCTGTAAGAGATTCTCTTTCACCAGCCTCACCCACAGTTTCTAAGCTTTTGTCATCAAGTTGAAGTCAAGGGCTTGTGCAGGCAAGCTGAGTCCAAATAAACTGATAAGATTCTGAGCAAAATCTCTCTGGAAAATGTACTGAAATATATTTTTCTAAACTATGAAACAGATAAGCAAAATAGCTTTTATTTCAATGTGCTGTTTTCTTGAACACCCTAAAAGCACTCACTTTTGAAGAGTGAGCTGTCAGAGCCAGTCTCTGAAATTAATAGAATGCAATTTTCCACCATTTGTGAAAATTTTTGGCTTTTCTATATATATGAAAGTCATAGGGATGAGCAGAAGCAAAAGTACTAGCCAGGAGGTTATTTTGACAAGCTTCCTCCAGCCATCCCTCTATTGCCTTTTCATGATCACAGCTTTTTGTTTTGCTCTGAATACCAATAAAATAAAAAATGAGAACACGTGAGAGAGAAGACCAACAACACAATGTTCAGCCAACAATGCAAAGAGAATAAAAATGTTCTTCAATTTTAGACAAAGAAAAAAGAATTTGGTTAAGGGCAAAAAAAAAAAATGTGGAACTTCATAAAAAACAGGGATTGGGAATACTGTAACTTTTCAGAGCCACACAGAAATTCAACTAGAATGTAATATATCCTGAAGCATTGTGGACAAACAACTCCAGCTCAGATCCTTGCTTCTTGGGCGCTCTGTTTGGCTAAGTCCCTTTTTCAGACTTAGAGCCTAGCCCCTTAATTCTGAAGGATCCTGATCTTTTCTGATCTTGCTTCAAGCATACCATGCTTTTGAACTTGTCTTTGCATTTGCTTTTTCCTCTTCCTGGGACATCTGATCCCTACGGCCAATTCACTGAGACCACTCTAACTAGAAGCCAGCTCCCTCCACTCCCAAGGGCCAGACACCATCAATAACAACACCCTTTTCATTTATATCAAAACACTTCTCATTTTCTTACATTATCTTGTATGTTTATTTATGTACTTGTATGTTATCTGTCTTACTTGGTTGAAATTTAATCTCCATAAAAATCCATGCCTGTCCGGTTCACAGCATAGGCCCAACACCAGGCGTACAATACCATGTAACCTCCCTTGACCCAGACCTAGGGTCAGTGCCCTCACTCCTTTTTGCCACTTTCAGACGGTTTTCTCTCTTTCCTTCTTAGAATTCTCAGCTGCTTTGGAGCACAGGTCATCAGATGATACTACTCAGTATCCTCCCTTTTTGCAATTGTCACTGTCCCTCCTGGGCCTCCCAGGTAGCTGAGTGGGTAAAGGATCCACCTGCAATGTAGGAGACACAGGTTCGATCCCTGGGTCAGAAAGATCCCCTGGAGGAGGGAATGGCAATCCACTCCAGTATTCTTGCCTAGAGAATCACATGGACAGAGGAGTCTGGTGGGCTACAGTTCATGGGGTGGCAGAGTTGGACACGACTGAAGCGTCTAAGCACGAATGCTCAGTCCCTCCTAAAGACCGCTCCTGTTCACTGGCTGCTTTGTCACCTGGTTTACTTGCCCTCTCTACCTGTCATGATTCCTGGTGATTTCCACAGCCATATCAAAGTCTCTGGCCTTTCAGCTCATTGGCTTGTTTACTGCCCCAGTCCCGTCCTCCTTAACCACCTGCTCCCATTCATCTTTACCTATAATGTCACTCTAACACTCCTGAATCTCCATTCCCCAGCTTGTGCCTGCCTCATGCCTTACCTGGCTTAGATTCTCAAGTCCATCCATAGAAGTGACACCTTGCATACTTGTAATAAACTCTCTTGCCCCTATCTCTTTCTTAGTGTTTGGCTGGCAAAATTCCAATCCTGATTAAATCCAACTCTGCCTACTCCTCCCTGCAATCATGGCTAAACCTCCCCTCCCACCCCGCCCCGCAACACATATTGATTTGTCTCATTTTAAATTCATGACCGTAAACATCAAGTGGGCCCTCAGTGCCTCTGGGAAGTGCTCCTACATTCAACTAGTTTGCTTATATGCTTCATGAGGACTTTTTCATACTTTCTCCACCTCCTCAAAACCCGCTTTTCCCATGACCTCATCCTCACTCTCAGTCAATCACTTGGCGTCATTAAAGAATAGAAATTCCCATGGCTATGTCCATGTACCAGCCTTCACAGTGAATGCATGGAGTCCATCCCCTCCTATCTCCTTCCAGTTACCAGGTATGGAGTGGCCATAATGCCATCAAAGCCCAAGTCCTCTCCCTCAGCCCTGGATCTCTTCTACTCCCACTCAAGGTCATCATTCCTGCCAGACTCCTCTTTCTGCTGCATCATCACTTTCCCCTCCCTCCTGGCTCATCCTTATCAGCATACAAATATACTGGAATATCTCTCATCTTAAAATAAAGGTGTCCCTTGATACCACAATCTTCTCTAGCAGCTGTCTCCTTTTTCTGTGCCCCTCTATAGCAAAACTCCTTGAAAAACTTGACCATACTCGTAATTTCCACACCCCCACAACTACTCACTCTTATATGCCCCCAATCATGTTTTCTTCCAACCGCTCCACCCATGGGGTCATTGTCAAGCTCCCCACTTGTCTCAGCTCAGGCTGCTACTTTAAAAATGCCAGAGGCTGGGCGACTTAAAAGAAAATATTTATTTCTCAAAGGTCTAGAAGCTACAATGTCCACAATTGAGGTGCTGGGGGACTCAGTTCCTGGTAAAGGCTTTATTCCTGGCTTATAGGCAGTGGCCTTCCTGCTGTATCCTCATATGGTAGAGGAAGAGCGAGCATGCTCTGGTGCTTTCTTCTTCCTATAAGGGCACTAACCCCATCTCAGGGGCCCCACTCCCATGACCTCATCTTAACCTAATCACTTACATCCAGAAGTCTGTGGGAGATAGCATCATTAGTAACAAGCACTTGTATAACGTGGAAGATCCTGTGGGAAGTGCTGGGCCCTCCACTGCAACCATTGAGTGCAGTGCAGGTGGGAGGTTCTGCACAGATTAGCATGGAGAGCAAAAAGTGACGCAAGAGAAGCTTTCCTAAGGAAGAGTGTGTGAGGGGCAGGACATGGTTGAAAGGTTTTAGGCAGGGTCCCTAAGCCAGGATAGCAACTTGAGCAAGGAGACTGAGGCCACAGACCGGACTGGAAGCCTTCCTCTCTCTTCACGTGTGAGACCTCCCTGAACTGAGAAGCCATAACTGCTCCTGGCCCATGGTAAGATAAACTTCCCAACATCACTGTACAGGGTCCACTCTAATGAAGCTCTGACCTGTTTACAATAGCATTTTACAAACTGCCTGTTATTTCTTTAATGTTGCATTCTGTTCTTTACATCCTCAATGCTTTCCTATTGCATTTATCCTAAAATCACTCAGGATGAGGAGCAGGTAGCCCTTCAGGACTTGGATCTAAGCTGTTTTCTCTAAATCATTTTATTGTTCTTGTTCAGTCACTAAGTCATGTTCGACTCTTTGCAGCCCCATAGACGGCAGCATACCAGGTTTCCCTATCCTTCACTATCTCCTGGAGTTTGCGCAGTCTTGAAGGCAATGGCAAGCCACTCCAGTACTATTGCCTAGAAAATCCCATGGATGGAGGAGCCTGGTAGGCTGCAGTCTGTGGGGTCGCTAAGGGTCGGACATGACTGAGCGACTTCACTTTCACACATTGGAGAAGGAAATGGCAACCCACTCCAGTGTTCTTGCCTGGAGAATCCCAGGGATGGGGGAGCTTAGTGGGCTTCCGTCTATGGGGTCACACAGAGTCGGACACGACTGAAGTGACTTAGCAGCATGTCCATTGAGTTGATGAAGCCATCCAACCACTTCATCCTCTGTTACCCTCTTCTCCTCCTGCCCTCAATCTTTCCCAACATCAGGGTCTTTTCCAATGAGATGGCTGTTCCCATCAGGTGGCCAAAGTATTGGAGCTTAAGCTTCAGCATCAGTCCTTCCAATGAATATTCAGGGTTGATTTCTTTTAGGATCAACTGGTTTGATCTCCTTGCAGTCCAAGGGACTCTCAAGAGTTTTCTCCAGCACTGCAATTCAAAATCATTGAGTCTTCGGTGCTCAACCTTCTTTACTGAGAACCCCAACTCAGTTTCACCTGTAATAAAGTAGATATTTGATCTCTTTCTGATTTCCAAGTCTATTTCTGATTTAAAATCTGGAGATTTGACTCATTGATCCTCTTGGAAACTTCAAAACCTCCAGATTCAGTTCACAGTGTGGCCCCTTCTTGAAGTCTTCCCTGACTCTCAGCAGACACAGTGGCTGGCTCCCTCTGCTCTTTGCATACACTTGCCAAAGGGCTTAAGACATTTCTTGTGGTGAGCTCCTGTGGCCCCCAGTCCATGTCTGCTCCTTGTCTGTTCCCTCAGCTCTCAGCTCAGAACACATGCCCATAACTATCCCTTAAGCCCATGAATGGACAACACAGATGCAGCTTCTGAGACCGGAGCAGCACAAAGGCTCTAGCAAAGGTCCCAGCCCAGTTGGCAGTAATCATATGATACTTACCCCAGAAGATGGCTATTAAACTGATACTATGTCAAAGGAATATCTCTGCTCCCAAGGCTCCAGGGCACACTCCCCAACAGCCCAAGCATAAAACAATTTTCTGGGGCTCAAGACTTGTCTTTGAAAAATGCAAATCTTCCCCCATGTCTCCAGCCATGCCCTATATTAATGACTACCAGACTTTTCTCTAGGTCATTCTATCAGATCACCAACTTTAAATAGAGAAAGCCATTGAAAACCAGCCACTTTGGATCCTAATTGAAACCAGGCAACTATAAAAAGACATTATTTTTCAGACCACAGGGTAATTTGAATATGGCCTGAGTAATACTAAAAATTATTATTTTGTTAGTTTCATTATATATGCTTAATATATATGATTTTATTAGAAGCACATACAGAAGAATTGGTTGACAGGTGAAATGACATAATATCTGTAATTTGCTTCAAAATACTTTAGGAAAGTAAAGAGTTGGGAGAAGAGATGAAACAAGATTGGGAGGATGTTGATAATCTTTGAAGCTAGAGGACAGGTGCATGGAATTTCGTTTTACTCTTACATATATTTGAACTTTTCTAGTTAAAAAAAAAAAATTCAACATCTTGGTTCTTTCCTCTCAAAGCTGCAAACTAACAGAATCCCCCTCAGGTTCCAGCGGGCCATGGAGTACCCTGTGAATTTTTTGTCTCAATGTGCTTGTTTGTATGCATCAATTCAAGAACCCACAGATCTATTAGTATCTCAACTTCATTAATAATCTTCAACTTTTAAAAAATGAACTGGAAATTATATCAAGCTTAAAAGAATGATAAGCTCATTCTGCAAAGGTCAGGGATTAGGAGAGCCCAAAAGGGGGCCAACTGCTGACCTAGGGCGTGACCTTCATCACAGTGAGAGAACTTTCCTCCCACAGAAATAGCTGCACAAACCAGAGTGGATGAAAGCAGAAGCTCTATGCTCTGGGCTTTGCTGACTGTGAGCAAAATTTGCCCCCCGGGGACGTAGCACCGGAGCCTGGACCACGCAGCAGAGGGAGTAATTAAGCTGAGAAAGGTCACCGATTCATAATTCATGTCAAATGGCTTGATTTAACCAGTAGCCCCCTCCTCCACTAGTGCCTATCTCAATGTTGAGGGAAAGGGACCATCTGAAGACTTCCAGGCCTGCAAAGACACCTGCCTGTATTACCTGGGGGCAGAGTACTCCTGCTGGACCTGAGGACAATCTGGGGCCAGGGCAGGAATATGCATGACATTCCTATGTGGTTAATGTGTTCAGTTGGGCATCTGGAATAGGGCACTTTATCAAGGCCATCCCCTTGTATTTGAGCTCACTCCGTAATCACTTACCGAGTCTGAATAATCTTCACAAAGCTACCATTTAATAAGCTCTTACTGTGTGCTAAGTCTTTCCCAGGTATTACCACATTCAATCCTCCTGATAGTTCTAGCAGGTGGCCATATTAGCCCCTCTTACAGAAGAAGAAAATGAGGTTAACTGTGGGGTGAGGTGGTTTATATACATTGAATTAACCAGATCCCTAGAATTTATAACCATGTCTGATTAACTCCAAGGCCTCTGCTCTTAACTTCTGCTGGGTCTTGCCCAGTGACAACTGTCTTGGGCTGAAATGGAGGTCATCCAACTCTCTGGATGACAGTTTGTTTTTGTTTAGTCACTAAGTTGTGTCCAACTCTTTTGTGATTCCATGGATTGTAGACTTTAGGCTCCTCTGTCCATGGAATTCTCCAGATGAGAGCACTGGAGTGGGTTGCCACTTCCTTCTCCTGGGGCTCTTCCTGACCCAGGAATTGAACTCATGTCTCCTGCATCTCCTGCATTGCTGGTGGATTCTTTACCACTGAGCCACTTGGGAAGCAGGTGAACGTTTACTGTGGTCCTATTTATTTCATGTTTTGATTAGAGAGGTCAGTGTAGCCTAATCAGTTCATCCAAAGATGGGCAGTGGCTGGAAGGAAAGGACGCTTTCTGCTCGGCCCTAAACTCTCATCTTGCTTGCAGCCCTCAACCACATAGCTCAACACCCCCTCCCTGTAAAGGCGAGTTGTGAACATTTGTAAGTGTTCATGGCACTTGCCTGGGTCCCAGCCTACCATGTGTTGACCCTACCCCTGTTGGCCTCTGGCATTCTGGGTCTACAGTGGGGGCCTTGGCTCCTGTTCCAGTCCTGGTGGCCTTTAGCTTTGGACTCTCTTGTTGGTTACTGCACAAGCAACCCATGAACTGCCACTGCAGAGCCTACAGTGAATGTCAGGAACCATTCACTGTATGGGAAGGACTCATTTCTGCCATTTTGCTGATGAACCCTGAGACCCCAGCCCTACTGGCTCAACCCCACAAGCCCAGGACCTCTGTGAATGCCAATGACATGCATGTGCTCTTTCTGGCTTAAGTGTGGTAACTCTGATCAGAGGCTCTGCTTTGAGAATCTAACTACACAAAACTTTTTGTATCATCTAAAGTTCCTTCCTTTAGTTGTTCTGGAGGCTCTTTTTCAAACTGCTGGACTGTCATTGCACCCTGAGAATACTCAAGTCATAAAATTCTGTCTTCATTTGGGTAGAGCCATTTAGGGATGGAGACATTCCTCTTAGAAACACAACATAGAGGTGGCAGTAGGAATCTGCAACAGCTCCCAGGAGAAACTGAGCAGAAGAGATGAGGCCCCTGGTCCAAGAATAGGATTTCCAGAATGTGGAGCCAGGGTTCCCTGGTAGCTCAGATGGTAAAGAATCTGCCCGCAGTGTGGGAGACCTGGGTTCAATACTTGGGTTGGGAAGATCCCCTGGAGGAAGCATGGCAGCACACGCCAGTGATCTTGCCTGGAGAATCCCCATGGACCGAGGAGCCTGGCAGGCTACAGTCTGTGGGGTTGCAAAGATATCAGATATGCCAAGTGAGTAATGGCTGAGTGTGGAGCCAGTCAGGCAGCACTTGCCCTGAGTTACATCTCTGGAGGCACCTAGCATCAGAGCCAGTGAGATCAGGGGAGGGAGGCAAAGGCCTCCTAGGAGGCCTAGGAGGGTTGCCCCGGCTCTGATCTAAAAGCTTTAGTGGTTAGATCCTCAAAGCAGTTGCTCTCACTGTGCAGACTACTTTAGAAATTGCAGGTTGTGGACACACCCTTCTCCATCCTATGGTCCACGAACCTATCGTTTTCCTTTAGACACTTCATGGCTATTCCTTCCTTTCCTGGCAAGGAGGAATCGGTCAAATTAAAAGCAACTCCCCCTATCACCACCACCAATTTTTAAAGCCTTATGTCAGTGAATCCACCCGATTAAAATTGACTGAGCACCCACTATGCAACAGATACTAAGCAAGGTCTGGGAAACAGAAGTGAACAAAACAGATGCACGCCTTGCCTTCACATCACAGATGGTCTGGTCCCTCTCTGGTCTAGGAGATGGATCATTAAGTAAATCATTCCCGGGAAGTCTGAGGGCAGTTAAGGCAGCAGAAATATAGAGTCTATAAAGGGCCCTCAGGAGTCTAACCAAGATAGGAAGATGGGACCCTTCTCTTAATGCAGAAGCTCAAAATGAGGAAAGACTCAAGGGCCTTGTGGGGAGGTTGGGGGAGAGAGGAGCATGGGAGTTACTTTCTTGGCCAAGGAACAGTCTGAGGGTAGCCAGAGGGGACTGAGGAAAGTGGAACCCACATTCTGGTCACAAACCCCAAGGCAGCCTCCTGGACGATCAGGATGGCTTTCAGGGAGAGGAACTGACTTCCCTTTGTTGTGCCATTTGGCTGCTCTAACAATTAATCCAATGAATAATGGAAAAACCCCTGCCTCCCACCCACCCCCTCTCAGCCACCTTCCACCCCAGGTGACCACAGCTGTGAGGAAAGCAACTGGTATTTGGCAATTTTCATGTGCAAGAATCATAGAGAATTGAAAGAGATGAGACAAGCCAGGCTGTCCACCCCTCCGGCCGGGGCCCAAGGCACGCTCGCAGTCTATGGTTTCCCCCCGGGTTGCAGAGCTGTGGCCCCGCTGCCACCCCCGTGTCTCCTCTATCTGGAAGTTTCCTCTGAATCCAGGCCGCACTTCAGCAACCTCCTGTTCCTGGTTCCTCCTTCTCAAGCCCTAGGCGTAACATTTCCTCCTCCTGCCTTGTCTCTCCCCGGGGCTCCAGTGTTGAGCTCCATCAGCCACTGTTGGTTTCTGCTCACTGGGGTGGGTCAGTGGGTGGTTCTCCACCTCCCCCCAAACCCCCGTGAAGAAGCCCACTCAGGAACCAAGACTTCAGTGGGCTCTGGGCCACTCCTCCATGATTTTCTCAGCACTTTGAAAACTTCCCACTTCATCCATTCTACCAAAACCGCTGAGGTTTCCTAAAAGCTCAAAGCCTTCCAGAGGGAGAGCAAGTCAGAGAAACTGTCAGTGCTTTCAGAAGCAGGGCTGAAAAATCCCCCTGAGTACATGTGTCTGAATGTGGCCTCTGTGTGTGTGTCTGTGTGGTAGACTGCGCGTGTGTGAAAGAATTACTCAGAATGAAACAAAACATGTTCCTATCAAGCTTAGCTGATGTTCCTACCAGCAGCCTAGACAACGCATCACCTGGTTTCGGCACTAGGCCATCTCCACACTGCTGGGGTGAACCCCTTTAGTACCAGGGCTCTGGCACAACAAGTTCCTTGGGTGGGGGTGGCAAAGAGTCATTACATACCCTGAGGAGCAGGTTGCCTTCACAGGCTACGGGGCCCTCCCTTATGAACTTTACAGATGTTCTCCCCAAGGCCAACCTCTACCACCCTCCCCACCCTCCACCCTTTGCTCTCTGCCCTCCTCCCAGCTCTGCTGCACTTTTCTAATTCAGGAGGCCTGAGAGCCCCACCCTTGGCCCTCTCTTCTCCCACAGCCAGTTCAGCGGTTGGAGGGAGAGATGGAAAGAATATGTGTGCAGGAGTGGGAAACAGCGTACAAAGTAGAAAGAGACGGAGGCCACAGGAGGTGTGTGTGTAATAGGGGAGTGGACTGCACAGTCCCCATTCAGTTCAGTTCAGTTCAGTCACTCAGTCGTGTCCGACTCTTTGCGACCCCATGGACTGCAGCACGCCAGGCCTCCCTGTCCATCACCAACTCCTTGAGTTTACTCAAACTCATGCCCATTGAGTCGGTGATACTATCCAACCATCTCATCCTCTGTCCTCCCCTTCTCCTCCCACCTTCAATCTTTCCCAGCATCAGGGTCTTTTCAAATGAGTCAGTTCTTCACATCAGGTGGCCAAAGTATTGGAGCTTCAGCTTCAGCGTCAGTCCTTCCAATCAACATTCAGGACTGATTTTCTTTAGGATGGACTGGGTGGATCTCCTTGCAGTCCAAGGGACTCTCAAGAGTCTTCTCCAACACCACAGTTCAAAAGCATCAATTCTTCAGCACTCAGATTTCTTTATAGTCCAACTCTCACATCCATACATGACTACTGGTAAAACCATAGCCTTGACTAGACAGACCTTTGTTGGCAAAGTAATGTCTCTGCTTTTTAATATGCTGTCTAGGTTGGTCATAGCTTTTCTTCCAAGGAGTAAGTGTCTTTTAATTTCATGGCTGCAGTCACCACCTGCAGTGATTTTGGAGCCCCCCAGAATAAAGTCAGCCACTGTTTCCACTGTTTCCCCATCTATTTGCCATGAAATGATGGGACCAGATGCCATGATCTTAGTTTTCTGAATGTTGAGCTACAAGCCAACTTTTTCACTCTCCTCTTTCACTTTCATCAAGAGGTTTTTTAGTTCCTCTTCACTTTCTGCCATAAGGGTGGTGTCATCTGCATATCTGAGGCTGTTGATATTTCTCCCATCAATCTTGATTCCAGCTTGTGCTTCTTCCAGCCCAGCATTTCTCATGATGTACTCTGCATAGAAGTTAAATAAGCAGGGTGACAGTATACAGCCTTGATGTACTCCTTTTCCTATTTGGAACCAGTCTGTTGTTCCATGTCCAGTTCTAACTGTTGCTTCCTGACCTGCATACTGATTTCTCAAGAGGCAGGTCAGGTGGTCTGGTATTCCCATCTCTTTAAGAATTTTCCAGAGTTTATTGTGGTCCACACAGTCAAAGGCTTTGGTATAGTCAATAAAACAGAAGTAGATGTTTTTCTGGAACTCTTTTGCTTTTTTGCTGATCCAGCCGATGTTGGCAGTTTGATCTCTCATTCCTCTATCTTTTCTAAATCCAGCTTGAACATCTGGAAGTTCACGGTTCATGTACTGTTGAAGCCTAGTTTGGAGAATTTTGAGGATTACTTTGCTAGTGTGTGAGATGAGTGCAATTGTGTGGTAGTTTGAGCATTCTTTGGCATTGCCTTTCTTTGGAATTGGAAAGAAAACTGACCTTTTCCAGTCCTGTGGCCACTGCTGAGTTTTCCAAATTTGCTGGCATATTGAGTGAAGCACTTTCACAGCATCATCTTTTAGGATTTGAAATAGCTCAACTGGAATTCCATCACCTCCACTAGCTTTGTTGGTAGTGATGCTTCCTAAGGCCCGCTTGACTTTGCATTCTCCATTAGCAGTCCCCATTAGCAGCACTCCCCATTAGCAGCACTAATTGGACAGTAATTGGTATTATCATCAGAAATATCCTGGAAAACATTTAGCTGCCCCAGCATATACATTTGCTTTCCAGTGATGCCTTGATACTTGGAAAAATGAGCAATTTCCTCTCACAAAAAAACCTTTCAGGACCTAGACTACAGTGTGTTCACAGAATGGCTTGGATCTTGTCCTCCCCGACTTCCTGTAGTTTCATCATACTCCTTCCGAGGGCCAGGTGCTGGTCTTCCTTGGCTGGTCTCCTGACTGGCTGGAACAACCTGGGCTCTTGGTAAAAATCCAGGCAAGTGAAACTGAGCTTCCAGCCGTGAATGTGAGGATGCACGAGGGCTGATGGTCCTCTCCCCACCTGTCCTCAACTGCGCTCCAGCCGAGGAAAGCTGCTCACTCCCCCTTTACTTGGAGCACTTATTTTTGCCAGAAAGATTTGTCCCAGGCTGTGCCTGGAAGGCTTTCCCATTCTCCTATTCCTTCCAGTCTCACCGGCCTAAAAAACTCAAAACTCTCCTCCTCCAGGAAGCCTTCCCTGATTTGGCTAGTTTAATTCTACTCTGGAATTCCTTCAGCACTCACACCCTTGCTTTACACTGTATTATATTCACATATCTACCTGCCTTCAGAGCAGTAGTCACTCACTGAGTGTGAATTAGGTTTAAGGCACTGAGGAGATGAAGATAAATGAGACAGAGACCCCAGCTCCATGAGCTCACAACCTACTGACAAGTCAATGATGTACTGTTGCTAAACTCTGTGAAAAAAAGTGAGCATTGGGCTGATGAGAAAGGGAACATCTGAGACAGCTTTGGAACTAAGGGAAGGGGCTGTTTTGAGTGCTTCATGTATTTCAATTCATTTAAACCTCTTGGTATATTAGTATACTGATAAGAAAGTGTACTCTGATATTACTATTATCATCTCCATTTTAAGGACAGGAAAACTGCAGCACAGAGAGGTTTAGTAACTTGCTCAAGGTCACACAACTACTACATGGCAGATCTAAGATTCGAACCCACACAGCCTGGCTCCCAAACCCACAGTCTTAACCTCCATGCCCCACTATGTCCTCTAGGAAACAACTGAGTAATAAGGAAAACAGGAAAGGTGTTCAAGGCAGAGGGACAAGCAATTGCAAAGTTCCAGAATCTAGAGAGGGCTGTGGTAGAGAAGAGAGGATCTGCACGAACCATCAGCAAAAGCACAGAGGTTGGGTGGGACGTGAGGATGAGAAACAGGGATTATCACTCTGTGACCCTAGCACAAGCAGCCTATAGGGGTAGAAGGAGTCTCTGGGAGAGAGGGCTAAATAAGTGGACCAAAACCAGGTCTGGAAGGGACTTGAGTGCTGTACTAGAGAGTATCAGCCTCATCCTGAAGGCCCTGGGAAGTCAGTAAAGGGTTTTAAGTGAGAGGGTGACATAATTAGAATATCCCATAACGTGACTTCCATGATCCAGAAGAGGAATGTTGAGTGTCTATGCTGGGGCAGTGACAGTGTGAAGAGGACAGGGGTTCATCATTTTAAAGATTAAAACATGATGATTTTGTGAGAGACTGAAGGTGGGTAGATATGGAAGAGGCAAGAGTCAAGGAGGGCCCTTAGATTTAGGTCTAGTTTGGTTTAGTTATGTCCTTCTTTAAGGAAGCAGAGCAGGTTTGTGAAGAAAAATATGAATTACATCTTGAACAGGCTTGATTCAGGAGGCCTGGGGTAAAAGTGTTTGCAAGAAGAATTTAGGAATGCAAGCCTAGAACCGAGGGGAGAGTGAGGAGTCAGATTCAGAATTGGGAGCCCATACAGTCTGGGCTCTGCAGTGAGACTTCCTGGGTTCAAATTCTGGCTCTATCACTTAATACCTATAAACTGCACATAATAATAGGGTTGTTGTAAGAATTAAATGATGCAATCCATATTAAGCAGCTTCCCTGGTGGCTCAGACGGTAAAGAATTGGCCTGCAATGCAGGAGACCTGGGTTCAATCTCTGGGTTGGTAAGATTCCCTGGAGGAAGGCAAGGCAGCCCAGTCCAGTATTCTTGCCTGGAAAATCCCCATGGACAGAGGAGCCTGGTGGGCTACAGTCCATGGGGTCACAAAGAGTTGGATATGACTGAGCGACTAAGCACAGCACAGCACATATTAAGCAAGCAACATAGATTTTGAAACACAATAAATCTTAGTGTTTGATACTGTTAGTATTACTTAGTATTTAAAGCCCTCAGAGTAGATGAGATCACGCAAGAGAATGTGCAGGGACAGAAGAAGGGATGAGAATTGAACCCTGGAGAAAAGGAAGGGTTGGGAGGAGGCAGATGAGAGAGAGTGAGAGAATCAGGAGAGGAAGCAATCCAGAGGGAATCATGCCACAGAAGAGAATTTCACAGTTGATGTGGGCCTGGGCACCTCTGCAACAAAGAGGTCAAAGAACTAATTTTAAACCAATTTCACGTGTGGCCTCTCTCCACAAGTGATTACGGGCATTCTCTCAGGACAGAGCCTGTCATGGGCTGAGGGCTCTGCACACTGTGTGTGGTTGGAGGCCAGTGCTTACGGGAAACGAAATAGGACTGTATCTCATATGCCTGGTACAGAACTGGGTCTTAGTAGGATCTCAATAAATGCTGAATCAATGAATGATGTGAAAACACAGGCTCAAGTTCTGGCTCTGCCACTTGCTAGTGTGATCCCAAGGGTTATTTTTAGCCTCTCTTGAGACCTCACCTTGTAAAAGATAATGATATCCACTTCTTAGGGCTGTTGCAGGTATGAAGTGAGGCAACCTACGAGAGCGTGTTGTGTAAACTGTACCACTTTACAAGAGTAGGAATGAAGGTGGGGACTGAGTCAGTAAAGTCATTCACGGCACCTCTAGCAAACAGACACATAGATGAGGCTTGGGAGCTGGGATAAAAAAGGATTTTTATTTTACTGAATGGATGGTGGCTACAATTTAGGAAACAGATTTGTTCTCTCCAGGGGGTACAACCCTTCAATTTCACAGGGGGTGGTAGGCCCCTGACCCAAAACTCACTCTGTTGAGTCCTCCTGCTTGGGTTCTGTTGAAATCAAGGATTAAGACTTTCTATTTTTGACAGGACCTTTTGTGGATTTGTCACTTTAATTAGTTTTGGCATTTTATCTGGTTTCTTTTCATAAGTGGAACAGCCAGAGTCCTGAGATTACAAACCCCCTCCAGGCTCCTGGGGGATAATTCCAGTCTTTGGGGTCCTGGTCTTACAAGAATCTTGACTTGGCCCTTCCTGGAAGCTGTGCTATGACCACAGGACACAAGCCAGCTGCAGCAGAGACTCCCTAAGCTGCCCTCGGAGGAGTCTTGTCTCTGTCAAGAGCAGAGCAGCCAAGCATGTCCCAAGCCATGAAGCTGTCTGGCCCCAGCCCTCTGTTTCATCAATGATGCTGTTCTCTCTAGACTAGCAACTGGGTCCTAGGGGTAATTGGATGACTAAGGTTAGAGGGCCAAGACCTTTGCAAAGAGACAGAAGTGAATCTTTCACTGCTCTGTAATTTCTTTCCAAGTACTTTTTCTTTATTATGAAGTCAATTTTAAAATATTATAATACTTTTTGTAAAAGAAAAAATTATTCATACCCTCACCAGGGATCAGAAGGCCCAGATTCCAGTTATCTGCTACTTCTTAGCTTGTGTGACCAGGGACCAGTTACTTAATTTCCTCATTCACCAAATGGACTAGAAGGCCCAGATTCCAGTTATCTGCTACTTCTTAGCTTGTGTGACCAGGGACCAGTTACTTAATTTCCTCATTCACCAAATGGACTACTAGCACCCTTACATTCTAGCCTTAGGGTTGTTATAAAATTAAATGAGAGAGGGGACTTCCCTGGTGGTTCAATGGTTAAGAGTCTGTGTTCCCAATGCAGAGGGTCTGGGTTCAATTCCTGGTCAGCGAAAAGATCCTTCACACCACAATGAAGATCTGGCACAGCCAAAAAAAAAAAAAATATATGAGAAATTTTCTCTTGACAATCTTCAGTTTATGGGTTAATCTCTAGACAATGCACCTGCTGGCTTTCCCTCTATGGTCTGACAGAAAGAAGAAGGGGTAGGAACCGTCGTTTACTTGAAAACCTGCCATGAATCAGCCACAAAAAAATAAGCATTTAACTCCAGGCATTTAATCCTTGTATACTATAAAGCAGACCTTATATGTCCCAATTTACAGATGAAAAAGTTGAGGTTCAGCGAGCTAAGATACAGTGCCTCAAATGATACAGCTGGTAAGTGACAGAGCCAAGAGATGAACACAGGTGTGTCTGGCTCCAAAACCCATGCTCTTTCTTCTACACAAAGTCAGTGTGGAGAAGAGCACACTTGACTTCTTTCCTAGCCCTTCCCCTCTGATCATTCTCACTTCTCAGGTAATGCAGAGAGCGCCCTAGGCTCACCATTGTTAAGTCCAGCTCTAAAACTGCTTTCAGTTCAGTTCATTTCAGTTGCTCAGTTGTGTCTGACTCTTTGCCACCCCATGAACTGCAGCACACCAGGCCTCCCTGTCCATCACCAACTCTTGGAGCCTACCCAAACTCATATCCGTTGAGTGAGTGATGCCATCCAATCATCTCATCCTCTGTTGTCCCCTTCTCCTCCTGCCCTCAATCTTTCCCAGCATCAGGATCTTTTCAAATGAGTCAGCTCAGGGCATCAGATGGCCAAAGTATTGGAGTTTCAGTTTCAACATCAGTCCTCCCCATGAACACCCAGGACTGATCTCCTTTAGGATGGACTGGTTGGATCTCCTTGCAGTCCAAGGGACTCTCAAGAGTCTTCTCCAATACCGCAGTTCAAAAGCATCAATTCTGTGCTCAGTATTCTTTATAGTCCAACAGTCACATCCATACATGACTACTGGAAAAACCATAGCCTTGACTAAACAGACCTGTGTTGGCAAAGTAATGTCTCTGCTTTTTAATATGTTGTCTAGGTTCGTCTTGGTTGGCAAAGTAATGTCTCTGCTTTTTAATATACTATCAAGGTTGGTCATAACTTTCCTTCCAAGGAGCAAGCGTCTTTTAATTTCATGGCTGCAATCAGCATCTGCAGTGATTTTGGAGCCCAAAAAAACAAAGTCTGACACTGTTTCCACTGTTTTTCCATCTATTTCCCATGAAGTGATGGGACCAGATGCCATGATCTTTGTTTTCTGAATGTTGAGCTTCAAGCCAACCTTTTCACTCTCCTCTTTCACTTTCATCAAGAGGCTTTTGAGTTCCTCTTCACTTTCTGCCATAAGGGTAGTGTCATCTGCATATCTGAGGTTATTGATATTTCTCCCAGCAATCTTGATTCCAGCTTGTGCTTCTTCCAGCCCAGCGTTCCTCATGATGTACTCTGCATATAAGTTAAATAAGCAAGGTGTCAATATACAACCTTGACGTACCCCTTTTCCTATTTGGAACCAGTCTGTTGTTCCATGTCCAGTTCTAACAGTTGCTTCCTGACCTGCATACAGGTTTCTCAAGAGTCAGGTCAGGTGGTCTGGGATTCCCATCTCTTTCAGAATGTTCCACAGTTTATTGTGATCCACACAGTCAAAGGCTTTGGCATAGTCAATGAAGCAGAATCGATGCTTTTGAACTGTGGTGTTGGAGAAGACTCTTGAGAGTCCCTTATACTGCAAGGAGATCCAACCAGTCCATTCTAAAGGAGATCAATCCTGGGTGTTCATTGGAGGGACTGATGCTAAAGCTGAAACTGCAATACTTTGGCCACCTCATGCGACGAGTTGACTCACTGGAAAAGACTCTGATGCTGGGAAAGGTTGGGGGCAGGAGGAGAAGGGGACGACCGAGAATGAGATGGCTGGATGGCATCACCGACTCTGTGGACATGAGTTTGAGTGAACTCCGGGAGTTGGTGATGGACAGGGAGGCCTGGCGTGCTGTGATTCATGGGGTCGCGGAGAGTTGGACACAACTGAGCGACTGAACTGAACTGAGGTTCGTCTTAACTCTCTTTCCAAGGAGCAAGCATCTTTAAATTTCATGGCTGCAATCACCATCTGAAGTGATTTTGGAGCCCCCCAAAATAAAGTCAGGCACTGTTTCCACTGTTTCCCCATCTATTTCCCATGAAGTGATGGGACTGGATGCCATGATCTTAGTTTTCTGAATGTTGAGCTTTAAGCCAACTTTTTCACTCTCCTCTTTTACTTTCATTAAGAGGCTCTTTAGTTCTTCACTTTCTGCCATAAGGGTGGTGTCATCTGTATATCTGAGGTTATTGATATTTCTCCCAGCAATCTTGATTCCAGCTTGTGCTTCCTCCAGCCCAGCGTTTCTCATGATGTACTCTGCATATAAGCTAAATAAGCAGGGTGACAATATACAGCCTTGACGTACTCCTTTTCCTATTTGAAACCAGTCTGTTGTTCATGTCCAGTTCTAACTGTTGCTTCCTGACCTGCATACAGATTTCTCAAGAGGCAGGTCAGGTAGTCTGGATTACAGATGGTGATATCTGACCTTGAACCTTTATCTGCTTTCCTGGTTCCCAGACTGCTTTGGCCTACAAGTGTGTTGCTCAGTCGTGTCCAACTCTTTTTGACCCTATGGACTATATATAGCCTGCCAGGTTCCTCTGTCCATGGGATTCTCCAGGCAAAAATACTGGAGTGGATTGCCATACACTTCTTTAGGGGATCTTTCCAACCCAGGGATTGAACTCACGTCTCTGTCTCCTGCATTGGCAGCCAGGTTTTTTACCATCAGCGACACCTAGGAAGGAATGCGGAGAAGGCAATGGCAAGCCACTCCAGTACTCTTGCCTAGAAAATCCCATGGATGGAGGAGCCTGGTAGGCTGCAGTCCGTGGGGTCGCTAAGGGTCAGACACGACTGAGCGACTTCACTTTCACTTTTCTCTTTCACACATTGGAGAAGGAAATGGCAACCCACTCCAATATTCTTGCCTGGAGAATCCCAGGGACGGGGGAAGTGACTTAGCAGCAGCAGGAGGAATGAGAGAGGGGCAAATATACCCTTAGCTTAGGTAGTTTGAGACGGCTTCCCTCATAGCTCAGTTGGAAACGAATCTGCCTGCAATGCAGGAGACCTGGTTCGATTCCTGGGTTGGGAAGAGCCACTGGAGAGGGGATAGGCTACCCACTCCAGTATGCTTGGATTTCCCTTGTGGCTCAGCTAGTAAAGAATCCACTTGCAATGCGGGAGACCTGGGTTTGATCCCCGGGTTGGGAAGATCCCCTGGAGAAGGGAAAGGCTACCCACTCCAGTATTCTGGCCTGGAGAATTCCGTGGACTGTATAGTCCACGGGGTCACCAAAAGTTGGACACGACTGAATGACTTTCACTTTCACTTTAGATAGCTTGAATTGTTGAGGACCTTTCTTAAAATAAAAGCAAGACTGGACTCTCAAAAACACCTGGGCATTGACTTAGAGGCTTAGAGACACTCTGCAATGTCTTCTTTATCTTTTAGGCAAGGAGGAATTCCTGGAAACTCTTATAATGGCTTGGAAGGGCAAGGTTTGCAAAAGTCACGGAGCTTTGCCTAGAGTTGCTATGTTGTTGTGGGGGTGAGGAGTACAGGGTGACATCTGCTGGAAATACTGATAAAGCTGTTTTGTCAGAAACCCCATTGGGATTCCATGGAAGAGTATGTTCCAAATAATGGTATAAAGTTACTCCCACTCCCCAATTCAGGACATCAACTTAATTCTTCACCAGCAGAACAGGTTGAGCTGATGTCTGTTTTCTTAGAGAAAATTGAAAACCTTCACAAAAGTGGCCAGATGCTTCAGTAAGCAGGAGATGGGAGAGATGGAGAGAGGAGATCAGTGGTCCTCAAGGCTGGGTCAGAGTCCTCTCTGCTCCAATCTGCTTGGCAAAGCGGTGGGTCTGCTTGTGTCTGTTTCTCTGTATCTATGAATGTCAGACTGCTCCCTTTACATCTCTGCTGGGGGTATGGAGGGGAGGAGGGAATGGGGAAAGGGTTCCCTATTTAGAAATTGCATTGAGATGGAAAGACAATATGACACATCGGCTCATGTCAAAGGAGCTCATTCTTCCCGCCTACAGCATTAGCAATTTCCTACTGAGGTTTAATTTTTTAGAAATTATTATTTTGTTTTAATTTATTTTATTTGTAGCATAACTCAACAGGACATTGCAGCTCAGAGCAGGGTGGGAAGTTTCCAAGGGCAGTCAGGCCACTGCCTAAGAGACTTGGGGTGGGGGGCAGGGGAAGTGTGCTTCAGTTATTTCTGATCAAAGGAGAGCATAGGAGTGGGAGGCCGCTGGCTTTTCCCTCAAACCTCCTCTCACTTTGCCTCTTGCCTCACCTCCACCCGCTTCTCCTGCTTCTGAGCAGTCTGGCCTGGGGGGCGGGGGGGGGATCCAGCTTACAATGCTCCAGCCATGACTGTATAGGAATGAGAGCAATGAGGGAGGAGAAGCCCAAAGTGAGTCTGGACATTTTAAACTCACCCTCTTCTTCAGAGCCAGAAAAACCTTACTCCCTCCTTTTCCCTGCTCAGTTTTCTCCTTTCCTCTCCTGTAAAATCCTAGAGTGTGGTTGCTAGACGAAGCCTCAAAGAGCTTCTCATCCCCCTTAGTCATCTCGTCAATAAAGAAACCACGGCTCTTACGGGAGCATGACTCCCCCGGGGCTGGTTTGGTGCACCAGCCCTGGGATCCAGCCCCCTGGGATACAACTCTGTGCCCTTGTTTGCCTATGCCTTGCTGACTCTGTGCCTCCTTCACTTTCTCATCTTTAACCCAAAAACTTAGAATGTCTTCCTGGGACTTCCCTGGCAGTACAGTGGTTAAGACTCTGAACATCCACTGCAGGGGGTGTGGGTTGGATCCCTGGTCAGGGAAAGAAGATCCTGCAAGCCAAAGAGAGGACAAAGAATAATCTTCTGAGAGGTAAGAGTTGAGGGATAACAATTTCACTTCTTTTTCTCCTTCCCTACCCAGGTCTGAATAGGACTCTGGAGTCTGAATTTAGTCTTTTCATATGGAAAGGAACCTAGATGTGTTTTGGGAGTGGGCTTGCATTCTAAAGGGATTCTAAAGAGGAAACAGTCCCATCTTTACTGGAGGATGTTTTCTTTTCTTTTCTTTTTTTTTTTTTGGAGGATGTTTTCTTTCTGTTCTGTGGCTGGTTATGTGACCAGATGTATCAGCAATTAACCTGGGGGCAGAGGGCAGGAAGAGGACAACTAGGGCAGAGCTTTTCTCTTAATGTAAGAATTATTAAATAACTACTTTTCTCTTTTATCTCTCTTTCTGAGTCAGTGTTTCTTTGTGGGCCCATTTATATACATGCCAGTTCTGTGCCTCTCTGTTCTCTGCATCTCTCTCTTATGTTTGTCTCGGTACATGTCCCTCTCATCCTCTGACTCTCCACGTGTCCCTCTTTCTCTTATCTCTGTCCCTCTCATCACTCTCCTACACACACACGATCACTTACACCGTCCAAATTCAATAGTTATTGACTGAACGGGGAGCCTGAGCCCCATGCCCGCAGCCCTGTCAGAGCGAACCTTTTTCTCCCCGTGTGGTTGAGAAATGCCAGGTCCGGAGCTGCTGCTGGGACGCCAGAGACGCTGCAGAGCTGCCTGCCGAGTGTGGAGGCAGAAACCGGGAACAATGAGAAATTATCTGTTAATTCTCAGTTCCTGCCACCTGCTCCGCTCCGAACAGGCTCCTTTGCCTTCAGTTTGGATGCAAATTCCCCCACTCGTTGTAAAGCAAAATATTGATTTCCCTGCATCACAGGCCTGGGCCCTTGGAACGGACCAGTGTTTTTTTCTTTCTCTGCAAAGGCAAAACAAGGCGCTTTGTTCTGCAAATTTCCCCAGGAACTGGAGAAGGGGAGGGAGAACTCGCTGCTGAGTAACAGAGCTGCCATAAACAGGGGCAAAGAGCGGTTAGTCTCCATTTGTTATTTTATATAAACACAAACCTATCCCCTCATTGCTAATGAGTGTGTGATAAGGGGCCTCTGAGCTCCAGTCTCTCCAGGTGGTGGAGGGAAAACTGATGGGACCTCTGGGCTCCTCAGGTGGGTTCTTAAAGCACTGGGAGGAGAATGGGGACTCCACAACCTCACTCATTCTTGGCACTGCAACTGAGCACCTCTCACAGGGAGGTGGCCTGGATTGCATTGTGTGGCCGGGATCATGTCTTCTCAGTCACTCCCCCTGAGTTCCAAGTCCTCCCCCTATCGCGAGCTCCTGAAGTCAGAGTGGAAGCTTCGAACCCGCCGCAATTGCCCGGCCTACCTCCCTCTCCTAATGGGGAGCCCATGCCACCAGTTGCATCAACGGAGCCTTCAGCACCGTGGACAGAGCTAGGAAGCGCAGGCCGTTTGCCAGAGTCCTCTTAAGCATCGTCTTGCCCCTCCGTACCCGGGGCACTAGCTGCCCAGGGCTGTCAAGGGCCGGCTAGCGCAGACGGCGCACGATGGAGACCGCCAGGAGCTGGGGCTCCAAATCTCCTCCGGAAAGTGAGTCACCGCCGGAGCCACTTCCAACTAGCGTGTTAATTAGGAGGAAAGACCCTCCTCCTCCACCCGCCACCCGGACACACACCAGCCCCCTCGCTTCCAGAGGCTGCAGTTAAAGTTTCCTTCTTAGCTCCGGGAAGGCAAAGAGACTTGAACCTGAAGTTTCGGGTGAACCCCACAGAGGAAGAGGCCCACCCGCCGACCAGCCGAGAATGCAAGATTTTTGCAACAGGCCCCGCAGGGGCCTGGCGGCTGTCCACAGACCTCTAGGTTGAAAGGGGCACCTAAGAGCCCCTCAGTCAACCTGCTTCTGGACCTTACGCCACAGTTCCGAGAGGGGAGTTCTGCCCAGTCTAGCCTCAATCCATCCGTTTAATTTTCGGTCTTTTTGGCTCTAACTGTTATGCTTAACAGCAAGCGTAACATCGGTAGTGTTACACCGAAGCGGGGAGATGGGTCTGGCGGGAACCGAGGGCCCTCTTGAAACGCCCCCCGTTCTTATTCGCCAGAAACTTTCCCCTCCGGTTGCCATGGAGAGAGACGGCCGCTGCCTCCCGTCGCCATAGCAACGTGCGGGTACCGCGGACAGCAGAAATGCGGGGCTCAGAAAGTCTTTTTGCAGTTCGCCTCTCCCCACAGTCTTGGGGTCTTCTGCCTTCGAAGCTGGGACAGGGGGCAAGTCTGACTAACTTCCCCGACTAGGAAGCTTGGCCAAAGTCCTCCCACTCCTAGCAGGGTCATCCATCTTTCTAGAATAGGTTTATCCATTCCGTTGCCACTTGTGTGGCATGTGGCAATTTACCCAGTGTTTTCACAGCCACTGTCTTTACATCTCCCCGCGGCCCGGGAAGCACTCGTCTTCACTTGTACCCCTTTCACAGAGAGGAAAAATTGCGGTTCAGGGAGGCCCAAGGTCACACCAGGCCGTGAATGCGGAGCCGGATCCCAGGCTCCTTCTCAGATCTTGAACCCTCCAGGATGCGGGACAACTCGGTCCCTCCGCCTTGAACCGCCCGGACTCAGACCGGTCGCTGAGTGTAGAGGGGGCGGCCGTGAGGCGCCAGACTTGCCAGCTGCCGCGGGATGCCACGTGAGGGGCGGAGACCCTGCGGGGAAGTGATTAAAAGCCGAACGGAGCCGGAGGGGGCCGCTGCGGGGAGGGTCTTCTTGGGGCCGCCTTGCCCCGCCCCAGTCCGGCCGCGGCGCGGGTTCCGGCGGCTGCTTGGAGGGCTGCGGTGTCCGGGGCATGAGTGGGGTGCGGGGGACCGGGGAGCCTCGGTGCCAGGCGGCGCTCGCGGTCCTGGCCTCTCTGTGCCGGGCCCGGCCGCCCCCTCTTGGGCTGGACGTGGAGACTTGTCGGAGCTTCGAGCTAGAGCCCCCAGAGCGGAGTCCGAGCGCTGCCGACTCAGGTAACAGGAAAGCAGAGGCCCTTCCTGGAGTCTCGCCCTGGCTGTCCCTGCTCCCCAAAGCCCCAGCCTCGGGAACCCCGGAGCCTAGGTGGAGAACTCTAGCTCAGGATTCTGGATTCGGATCCAGCCCTGGCTAGTGCACTGGCCATCGCTCGCAGGACAAGCATAGAGACGCGAAGGGGATCCGGGAGGGAGAGAGAATACCCCCTGCACAAGCCTGTGTGACTCGGCGGGGCCCCCGCGGAAAGCCGGGCTCCCAGGACGCGGCTCCCCGAGGGGCCTCAGTTTCCCTCTTGCTCTCTCTGCTAGCCCCGCGGGCGATCTTTCAGGGGAGGGGGTCCGTGGAGCAAGCAGGAGACCAGGGACATCCCGGCTGAGGAAGTAACTCGTCTCTTCGGAAGGTGTCAAGATCCCTGGGTGCGCCTGTCGGTCTGTCCCGTCAGTTCATCTGATCTCTCGGGGATCGTGGCCCCAGCCCCCCGGGTCTCTCAGGGAGAAACTTGGGTCTGCGCCTGGCACGAGGTCTGTGTGTCCGGGTGTCTCCGACTGCGAGTGGCTTTCTGCGTCTCCGCTGGGGGGCGGGGGGCGGGGTGGGGGAGGGTGTCTCGGCATCCTCCCCGCCGCACCCCCCACTCCCCACCCCTATAACTCGCTCCCTCGGTCTCTCTCTGACTCACTCGGACTCGGGGCCGATAAGCGACCGAACCGGTGTCTCTTGCCGACTTAGCCAAGCGGGCGCCTCCTGCCCGAACGGCGCGGACCCTGCGCCGGACGCAGTCCCAGGCGGCTGCCGAGCCCAGGAGGGAGCCCGAGCCGGGTCGAGCTCGCCGGAGCCGGTGAGTCCGGAGCGCGAGCCCCGCGGGGCCCGGGCCTGGCGCGCAACTGCGGCGTCTCCCGGGAGTCGCGACAGCGGGAATGGCGTGTCGCGCCCTGGCGGCGGGAACCGCGGGAGGGTGGGCGGCGTGTCGGCCGGCCCGCCGCGGGTATTTACCTGCCGCACCCGCGCCGCGCGGCCGCGCTCGCCCCCGGCAGCCGGGCTTCTTTGTCCGGATCCCGATGTCTGGAGGGTCCAGGGCGGGAGCGGGTAACGGGCGATCGGGAGAGGCTGGGGGCAGTGTGAAGCCTCGAGAGAGAGTACGGAGTGGGGGTGGGGAGGTCCTGCAGGGACCCGAGCTCCGGGGTTCCTTTGGCTCCACAGGCTCCACCCCTCCTTGTACCCCAACCCTGACCCCCGTGACGCTGGGCCTAGAGGTACGCTGGGGTCGCCCCGCGGCGGCGCATCAGCCGCGCGGGAGAGCGAGGAGGGGGCCCCGAGAGGCGGGAATTTTATCTCCACGCACTTCTCCTGGGACCAGAAACGGGGACCGGAGCCGCGGTTCTGGGAGGAGGTACAGGTGGGGTAAGCTCTTCAGAGGCCGTAGGTTCCAGAGTCCTGTTTTCACTTGAGGTTAAAGGTCGGAGATGTAGCTAGGTCCTAGGTTAGGAACAGTGCCGCTGGGGAATAGGGGAGAGGGAGGAGGGTAGTGGGCCCCGGGGAGGCTTGTGTGAGTGAGGGGGGCTGTGTCCAACCGTGGGGCGGGTGGAACCCACTTTGGCTCTGTGTGGGTTGTAGGGGGAGCTGCTCCCCCCACCCCGAACTCTGGTTCTGGCAGTGTTTAATCAATGAGTTGATTACTGCAGCAGAAAGAACTGAGGTTAGATATGCAGAAGAACTTTTAGAGGGTGGTACGGCGATGGAGGTTGATTCTTCTTGAAGAATCTCTGAACAAATTAGGCCCAGTAAGTGTTATCAGATTTTGGTTCTCAGGTGCCATCACCTCCTGCACTACCCAACTCCGTATGCCTGTTAGACACACAATTTCCCCCAAGTCAGGGAGTCTCTTCCTGTCTGCCTCCCCAGCTCCCTTCCCCTCTTTGCTTCAATGATCCTTCTCCAGAGGGTCTCTTAATGCTTGCTCTGACCCCCTCAGACCCTAAAGGGGCTAATTCAAGGTGAGAACACACCTGTCGAGTTCTGGATGGAGGCTGTTCCTCCTGTCTGTTTACAGCAGAAATGCTAAGGGTGGAGGGCAGCTGGCATACATGTGTACATATCCTGATACAGGGAGGCACTGGTGTTCTGACTCCAGAGAGACACCCCATAGTCTGCAGTGACAGGTACCTGGATGGCCAGGCTGGGGATGAGGGAAAGCTGAGTAGTAAGAGCCAGCAGGCCCAGATGAATCAGTATGCCTTCCCTGCAGGCTGCTTCAGAGAGCAAGGTTGAGTTGTCAGCCCTGGGGAACTTTAACTTTGGCTGCTGAGTCACAAGCCCTGTGGCCAAGCTGTGGGGGGAGGGGTCTGAAAGGGATGGGAGAGGCAGAAGAAGACCCTTGATTAGAGCAGGAAAAAGAAAAATGGTTAAGTGTGGCTTTAGGATCTTGGAGGCTTAGGTGTGCATAGAGTCTGGGGTGATGCTGTGGAATTTGGGATCAGGCCCCGAGGTATCCTACCTCCCAGGCATCCCAGAACAACTGCATTCCAGAACAACTGTCTGGGTCCAGATTCTCCATTCAGAGAAATGCTGCATCTTTTCATTTTCAGTTTCATGAAAAATGCAAGTGATGAGAGTATTCCCAGATCCCTTTGCCATTGAATGTTTTCCTCTGCCTTTCTACTCCTGTAAGTCTGTAGCTCATGGGATTTCAAGTAACACCTTGAGATTCAACAACTGAGATTCAGACTCTAGTATCATTTTCGGGGACCCTCTTATATGCCAAGGTCTATGATATGAATTGCACAAGAAATCTCAATCAGACCCTGAATTGGAAACATCTGTACACAGCTATCTGAGCTAAAAGCAAGTCCCATCTTTTCTTTAAAAACTCTGAAGGTAAAGGGTCTGCTTTCCTTCTTACTATCCACCTACCCTCACCCCCCACCCCCACCCCAGGGATACTAGCAGGCAGTTCTTCACCTTTCTTTGTGTCCTTTGCCTTATGGAGGTGAATAAACTTTTTTTTCGTAAGCCAAGTTGCAGAGTGTTAGGTGTGGATAGCTTGGGTTCTGATAGCATTCTCAAGGTAGTAAGAAGTACAGAGTTGTTCCAGAAAATGCAAGGATCTGTTGAGAGAGCCTGAGCGGCCCTGCCCCTCCCAGGCTGGTAGGCAGGAATGATTATTCTCTGGTGTACTTATGGCCATGAGATGTATGTAATGTTTTTTCACTTTTCTAATGACTCTGGAGATGTTCTGTGATTCAGCCACCTGGCTTTGAAGTTGGCCTTTTGCAGCACAGATAATATTTCTCCTGCTTGTGATGCCAAATTAAATGCACAGTATTTCATCCAAGCACACAAAAAAGTTCTGTTTCTGTAACTGAGTCAGTCCCTCACTCCTTGAGGGAAGGAAGGAATTCTGCAGATTTTGCCCTCTCTGGGGAAAAGTGCAATACAGAATCCTTTAGAATCCTTTAGATGATATTCAGACTATGGTGTGTCTTGGGCTCTAAGATTCTAGAACCAGAATCGAGGATCTAGGAGTTGTAGAGCCCTTGGATTTACAGTTCTAGAAGTTGCCTTCTCTCTGTGTGGGAACTTCAAGAGTGGGGATGGTAGATAATGTTCCATCCTCCCAAGCTCTGCACAAAAGATGTGTTCTTTTCTAACTGTTCTAGCATGACTGTGTCCTCCCTGTCCACAGAGTTGGGGTATGATGTGTGACTGAAAATGATGAGGACTAGGATTGAAGCGTGTGGATCAAGCCAGGTTTTTTTAGTTCTGTGTAGGACTTCCCTGGTGACTCAGATGGTAAAGAATCTTCCAGCAATGCAGGAGACCCAGGTTCAACCCCTGGGTCAGGAAGATCCCCTGGAGAGGGAAATGGCAACCCATTCCAGTATTCTTGCCTGGAGAATTCCAAGGACAGTGGAACCTGGTGGGCTACAGTCCATGGGGTTGCAAAGAGTTGAACATGACTGTGTGAGTAACACTTTCATTTTCCCACAGAACTGTCTGGAGCGGGGTTGGGGGAGGGGGAACATAGGGTAAGAGAAAAGTCCTGACCCAGCTAAGCTAGTCCAACTTAGGAAAACACACCTAAAAACAGAAGGTGGAGAAAAAAGGGGAGAAAATTTAAAAATAAAAACAGAAGGACATAGCCACAGTTAGGAACTGAAAGCAGAGGGGCTGAAAAGCGGAAGTGAGCAGTACATCCAGCTCTGGATTCTCCAGGTATATTCTCCACTACCTTATCCCTCCCTTCTCTCTTTGTGGGGGCTGAACTGTTTTTCTTGCTCCATGAGGACCAGGCAGACCTCTTTTCTAACTGGTTGCAGGTATAAACAGGGAGATGGCGGTGGAAGAAAAAGAATCCAACTTTCTGTCTGCCCCTCTCCCCATCATCCCAGCCTTGACTGCTCCATTCAGAGGGGCCACATGTCCTGACCACCAGGCAGAAAGGTACAGTTACCATCCACCAAAATAATACTACTAAAATAATCCCTAAATTAATGCCAATGCTCTGTTAGCTATGACACTCCATATTAGTCTCCGATTTATCCTTGAATCCTCTAATGATGGTGGAAACAGGCACCCAGTCATAAAGCTTGGTGCAGCCGTAATTAGTCCAGCATTGTCTCTCCTTATCACAGCTTTTCCAAGAGCATTAATTCCTTCTCTGTTTGGACTCCACTAATTATCCCCATCGGTAGTTCAGCCTGGATCTCTGAAAGAAGGAAAGGAAGCAAAGGCTTCCTGCTTCCCCTCCCCCTAACCCTGAATTTTAATTATACCAGGTTCTCCTAATAAATTTACAAGCAGAGCTTATTATTAATGGAAGATGTCTGTGAGCCTCAGGACAAAATAGCCTTCATTGCCCCAACACACACACACACACACACACACACACACACATACACACACTCTCTCTCTCAGGGATTTCTCAGGTACATTTCTGGATGAGACTTTTCCAGGGGCCACTGATTATTTGCCTAATGGCTATAGTTTCTGCACCTTCCAGGGAAGGAGAAAGAGATGGGGGATGAGGAGTCTGACCCCCAGAATTCTGACCAGGTTCAGAGGGTCAGGCCAAAAACCTGAATGATGCTCCCCACCCTCTCCTAATTATAGTGAAGAAATGCCTCCCCAGCTTCTCTGCCCAGACTTTGCCTGTGGAATACTTCAGCTTCACCTCCAGGCCCCTCAGGGAACTGCTCAAGACCCTGGACTTCGACATCAGAAAGTCCCCAGTTCAAATCCCAACTCTTCCGCTTAATTGAGGTACACTTTGTACAAGTTACTACCTTAATATCTCTCAACTTAGTTACTTTATCTTTGAGAAAGTGAAAGTGAAGTCACTCAGTTGTGTCCGATTCTTTGTGACCTGGTGGACTGTAGCCCGCCAGGCTCCTCTGTCCATGGGATTCTCCAGGCAAGAATACTGGAGTGGATTGCCATTTCCTTCTCCAGGCGATCTTCCCGACCCAGGGATTGAACCCGGGTCTTCTGCATTGCGGGCAGACGCTTTACCTTCTGAGCCACCAGGGAAGCCCTTCTTTGAGAGATGAATACTAATTCCTTAGGGAGGATGTAAAGATTAAGAGATCTTGTAAGGGGCACAGCACTTACTATATAGAAATAAATAACAAATACTGTTACTAGGGCTTCTTTGGTGGCTCAGACAGTAAAGAATCTGCCCACAATGCAGGAGATGTAAGAGACAAGGGTTTGACCCTGGGTTGGGAAGATCCCCTGGAGAAGAGCATGGCAGCCCACTCCAGCATTCTTGCCTAGAGAATCCTATGGACAGAGGAGCCTAGTGGGCTACAGTAGTCCACGGTGTCACAAAGAGTCGGACGTGTCTGAGCAACTAACACTTTCATTACTAGTGTTTGTATTAATGGTTCTGACCAGAGTCTTTTCCCTTCCTAGATTAGACACCGCACCTTCCAGGTTTTGGGGCATCTGAGTTTCTTGCTGGCTGCTCCCTGAGTTGTGCGGGTCTGTGCCTCCAGCTGTGTCTGCCCGGGAGCTCCTTCACTGAGGCAGCTTTCGCTCTGCAGAGCCTGACATGGCCCATTTCTGAGGGTCCATCAGCGACCCCAGACCCTGCAGCCAGCCTTCTCCAGCTCTGAGGGGAGCAGAGGAAATGGTCCTTTCTTTTCACTTCTCTCTCCAGGTTACAGTCTGTTAGCAAGAATGTCTGTTACTATTACAAAATGGATCTTCCTGACATGGGAGCCCATTAGAAAAATGGGAACAATAGCAAGTGATGAGAAAGGCTGATAAATCCTAACACTATGGGTGGAGAGAAGAGGAGGGAGCACTGGAGTATCAGGGCTCCGTCTCTGGAGAAAGAAGCGTCAGTAGGGAGATAAGAAAGGCCTGGGTTGCTAATTAATAGCCTACCATTTTCCAGAGCGAGAGGGAGGCCATGAGCCATCCCTGTCAGACAATCTGACTTAAGGTGACAGGCAGATCCTGCCCTGATGGCCTTCAGGGAATCATCAGGAAAGAAGGGGCCTGATCATCATCACCAGGAAAGAAGGGTTTTGAGGTCTCTCACATGTTTGCCCCCTGGTCCCATGTCCCCATTCCCTGCCTCAATGACCAAGCTTTGGGTCCATTCTGTACCCAGTAAACTATTACCCACCACAAAAGAAAAAACCAGGAAGAAATAACAGCAACTTATCTTTGGGAACTTTCACCACATATTGGGCTTCCCCGATGGCTCAGTGGATAAAGAATCCACCTGGCAATGCAGGAGACACGGGAGGCACAGTTCAATCCCTGGGTTGGGAAGATCCCCTGGAGGAGGAAATGCAACCCACTCCATTATTCCTGCTTGAAAAATCCTGTGGACAGAGGAGCCTGGTGGGCTACAGTCCAAAGGATCGCAAATAGTCGGACATGACTGAGCAACTAAGCACACACACACCATGTATCCAGCATTGTTCTCAAAGCCTTACTTTATCTAACATTTACAGTGATTCTTTGAAGTAAAAGAAGAGACCAATGTTTGGAGAAGTTAAGTAACTTGTTCAAGGTCACACAGTTGATGGGCGTGCTCTGTGGTCATTCTGGCACTGGTGCTCAGTGAAGATGTTTGCCTCGTGTCTCTGAGCACTTCCCCAGTCCAGGCTAGAACCCATGTGTCCTGCACAGCACCAGATCACTGGGTGTTTCTGAAGCCAAGTCCCATCACTATCTGCTCTCCCAGAGGCTGCTGGGTAATTGGTCAATATGGTTCCCCAAACCAGGTGCCCATAAAATACTGGTCTCTGATACCCAATACTGAGTAGTGAACTTCTTTTCCCCAGTTTCCAAGCAGACTTTGCAAAAGCATAGTACGTTCTGAATTGTACATTTTTCTTCCATGAATTTCTTCTTATTCCTCTGGAGCTTGCTTCTGTTCACCAGCTGGTTGGTGACAGTAATGGCAAAACAACTGAACAATGAGTATTGACAGAAAAACTTGGAGATGTGACATCTTTCACATAGTATGTATTACATCTTGAGATACAGGGATATCTAGCTATAATACGGGAGTTGGTGATGGACAGGGAGGCCTGGTGTGCTGTGATTCATGGGGTCACAAAGAGTCGGTCATGACTGAGCGACTGAACTGAATTGATAATACATAATAGCTGCTGCTGCTAAGTCACTTCAGTCGTGTCCAACTCTGTGTGACCCCATAGACAGAAGCCCACCAGGCTCCCCCGTCCCTGGGATTCTCCAGGCAAGAACACTGGAGTGGGTTGCCATTTCCTTTTCCAATGTGTGAAAGTGAAAAGTGAAAGTGAAGTCGCTCAGTCATGTCTGACCCCTAGCGACCCCACGGACTGCAGCCTACCAGGCTCCTCCATCCATGGGATTTTCTAGGCAAGAGTACTGGAGTGGCTTGCCATTGCCTTCTCGTATTATAGTATATATAGACATAATAGAATAATTGTATTATTTTAATATATATATTTGGAGAAGGAAATGGCAACCCACTCCAGTACTCTTGCCTGGAGAGTCCCATGGAGGGAGGAACCTGGTAGGCTACAGTCTATGGGGTCACACAGAGTCAGACATGACTCAGCGACTTCACAACAACGAATATATATATTATATAATAAAATAATTGTATTATTTCTACTGGTAAAATTATTCCTAGTTTGTAATGATAAAGTTAAAGCTATCTCTCTTATTAGTGTTCATGGTTTGCATGTGTTCTGCCCACTAAACAAATTTTAAAATTAAAAGATGTTCAAAATCAGACTGGGCAGAACTAGATAATTCTAATAAAAATAGCAAATATTTATTATATGGCTTACTACATTCTAGGCACTGTCCTTTGCACTTTTGATACACTTGATCTCATTCAAATCTCACAGTGACCCTATGAGGTAGATACTATTACTCTACCCATTTTATAGATGATGAAACAGAGGCTGAGAGAATTTAAGAGTCACAGTTGATAACCAGTGGAGATGGACATTGAATGAGCCCAGTCTGACTCCAAGGCAATGCTTCTTTTTCTCCAGGCTGAAGGGGAAATAAAGAAGGAAAAGGAGAGGAAGGAAGAATACAAAATACAAACACTTAGGAAGTTCATCCTCTTTTTCAATGTGTAGGACTTTCTCCCTTACCAGAGGCTTACCTCTTTCTTTTATTGGAGGATAATTGCTTTACAGTGCTGTGGTGGTCTCTGCCGTACATCAACATGACTCAGTCATAATTATATACATGTATATATTATATATATACATTCCCTCCTTCTTTAGCTTCCCTCCCCTTGCCACCTGCCCAGGTCACCACAGAGCACCAGGCTGGGCTCCCTGTGTTACACAGCAGCTTCCCGCTAGTTGTCTCTTTTACACATGATAGTGTGTACATGTCAGTGCTACTTGCTCAATTTGTCCTACCCTCTCCTTCCCCCACTGTGTCCGTCTCTCTTACCATGAACTAGTGTATGGTATAATATGAAGAGCCCTGGGTCAGAACTCAAAAGGTGGCTAAACTGCCCATCAAAATGCTATCTGCCTCACAGGGTTGAGGTTCAAACAAGACTTGAGTGGGGAAAAGGCTTTGAAGGCTGTGTATGCACCTGCAGTTTACTAGAGGCAATGCATCCTGGTGGGTTGGTCCCAGCAGGCCCGGGGTAGGAAGGCAAGTTTCTTAGGTCACCTGGACCTTTGGACAGCCCTTTGTGACACATTTTCAGCCAGGCTCTAGGGGCAGGCTGAATTCCAGGCCACATGCAGTGATTTTAATGGAGCTAAATCCTCTGCAATCATACCCACCATGGCCTAATTCTGGTCTTACCAGCCTTGCTCACCACCTCGTTCCCCTGTGGTGTGAACCCATTCAGCATGGGGTCCTAATTCTCTTTGCATGGCCCACCTGTGAGGTATCCTGGAAGAAGAGTCTCCAGGCAGAGGAAGGGCCTCCTGGCCTTACATAACCAGTATTGAGCAGCGGGTGCCAATTCCCAATAATCTCACAGCGCTGAGGGAACAACAGCCAGGGGTCATGTGGAGACACATTCCAAATAGCAACCATGCCGAGGAAAAATTGATTCCTCCACCTCTCTTTTCATTTATGAATTCAGTGTTTTTTTTTTTTTTGTCAGACTGACATTTAAATGCACTCTCTGCTCTCTGGATTCCCCCCATTTCTCCCCCTTTCTCATTAAAATTCTAATTATTACCAGAGCAAGAGAGATGTATGATCAAAGGAAAGCAAAACCCTAGAAATACCTTTTGTTTTAAGGTGACTCATATTGCAGAGAATGCCGCTGTAACAAAGAACAGATGTGGAGAGCTCAGAGATGGCCAGATACTTTTAAATACACACACACACATCTGTGATATATACTTAGCTATATCTGTGGTAGCATTCCTGTGAACCCCAAGGGTATCAGGGCTTAAGGAAACAGTCTCCAAACTATTTAGATCATAACAGCAAAATTTATTTTTATTTAATACTTCCAATATGTGTTTATTTGCTCCCATGTTCTATACACATGTACAAAAGGGGTATTGTAAAGCTGACTCTCCAAACACTCAGCAGTTGTGTGACCCTGGGTAATTTATTTAACCTTTTGTGCCTTAGTTTCCTCATCTGCAAAACGAGTATAATAATCTTCACCTATTTCACTGGAGAGTCTTAACTGAGTGAATACATAAAAAGCACTTTGCACCTTGGACATTGTAATGTTCATAACTTGACTAAATTCAGTAACAAAATTCATTACTATCAATTTGTATATTACAATTCTGATTTTTTTATTTTTCAGATAATGAATAAATATTCAAGAAATCTGATATTTTTCTCTTAAACTCCCAGGATGCATGCACACCGTAATTGGAGACCTTTAGTCTAGAAGTTAACTTAGAGTCAGTTTGTCTGGTCCCTAGCAGTCTCTGGTGGACTAACCTCAGCTCCTATGCTGGGGAGAGGCTCCCAGGTCTCTGTGCAGGGGCCTGGGGGCTGGAGAAGGTGGCAAAAGGCATGAGGGTCCCATTTTCTTATTCCTTAGTCCTGAAGGTGGTAGCTGATCAAGGCCAATACCCTATAGCCAGGGAGTCGGGAGGCAGTGCTAGCTCCCCAGAGAGGATGACTGATGTTTTGGCCTCTTCCTCAGGTCCCTCTGGAAGGAGGAGAGCTTTCCCTGGGGCCTGTGCTGTGGGAGTTCTCTTGATCCCCCGAAGAGGGACCAAGCATCTCCCAGCCTAGTTTAGTACCGGGAACTTGGCAAGTGCTCAGTAAATATTGATTGAGTGATAATGACAGCTGTTTTATTTGACATTGATCGACTGATTCATTCATTCATTCTCATGTGTCAACTTCTATGCTGAGCCTTGAGTCAGACAAATAAAAAATAACACAGGGTTATAGTAACCTACAGTTTAATCCAGGACAAACAGTCTGGGACAGTGGAATGAGCCCCAGGCTGGGTGGGCAGTGGACATCTGGACCCTGGTCTACTCTGTGATCTCTGACCACAGGCAAGTCCCTCGTCTGGAACACTGCTCCCACCTGCAAAAGCACAGCCTGACCTTGGTACTTGTAGGGTCATTCCTCACCTTAAATCCCAAGGTTCTTAAGGCTTGGGACAGGATAATTCAGAGGCTGCAAGCTCATAGGCCCGCAGTGGCAGGCAAGTAACAGGGATAGGAGCTGGTGAGCACACAGCCTTCTGAAGGGCATTGCCAGTTCTCAGTATGTGGGAACACAGGTCCAGTTACCAAGTCCTCAGGCCATTTCCAGAGAAGCCAGGAATCTGGTGTGATGATGACAATAGTGATGATGGAACTGCTTGATTTTTCAGTCATATGAAAGCCCAACAAGCCTCCTCTTCTGGCTTGTCTACAAGTGACCTTTGTGCAAACCCATTGGTTCAAGGCTTCCTGGTGTCTTAGAGTAAGAAGAGGCCTTGAGCTCAAAGGTTCATTTCCTAAAGGTGGGGTGGGGGTGGGGGGTGTGTTTAGTAACTTCTCCCAGAGAGAGGCATCCTTCACAACCCTCCTAGGGTAATGGACATCCTACTTGGGGCACCGGGTGGAACAGTGAGTGCCTGACTCTGAATCAACCATGACATTCAAAAATACCAGTGTTACAGCAGAGCTCTCACATAGCCACAGGAATGGGGGCAAAGGACAGCTATCGGAATTGTTTGTATTTAGCTCTGAAGTAGAAGACTCTTGAGAGTCCCTTGGACTGCAAGGAGATCCAACCAGTCCATTCTAGAGGAGATCAATCCTGGGTGTTCACTGGAAGGACTTATGCTAAAACTGAAACTCCAATACTTTGGCCACCTCAGGCGATGAGTTGACTCACTGGAAAAGACTCTGATGCTGGGAGCAATTGGGGGTAGGAGGAGACGGGGACGACAGAGAATGAGGTGGCTGGATGGCATCACCGACTCGATGGACATGAGTTTGAGTGAACTCCGGGAGTTGGTGATGGACAGGGAGGCCTGGCGTGCTGTGGTTCATGGGGTCGCAAAGAGTCGGTCATGACTGAGCGACTGAACTGAACTGAACTGAAACTGTGTGGATCAGATTCCAACTTGGTGTGGTGTGTGCGGGCTCAGTCATGTCCAACTTTGTGCCACCCTATGGACTGTTGCCCTTCAGGCTCCTCTGTCCATGGGATTTTCCAAGCAAGAATACTGGAAAGGGTTGCCATTTCCTTCTCCAGGGAGATTCCAACTTCATGCAAGTATCTGTTGAGCCTACTATGTGCACACTTCTGGGAATACAGAAGCATTAGACCTAATCCCCACCCTCAAGGAGATTATGCCTGATCTCGTTCTCTTCAAGTCAACCTACTCACTATATAGTAGCTCCTGCTGTGGGCTTGGCGGGCTTGGGGTGAGCGAAGAGAGTCAAGTATCTCAGCCTGGGGCCCCCAATGCCTCACAACCTGTGGAGGAAGAGAACTGTCTGCAGAAAACTACTCTTATAAGTCTGGCCATAGTAACAGTTCTAATAGAAATTCAAACAGCATCCAAATGTGAACGCTTCACGAATCTGCACATTTGCTTAGGCTGCTATTTAAATTACTTTCCATTCCCCGGGCACATGCCAACAGGGAGTCGGGGAGGCAGCGCAGGTGCCCCCCAATCTGGCGGCGGGGGGCGGGGCGGAGCTGGCGCAGTCAGCCTGAGGTGAACACAAGGCCGCAGATACTTCACAAGTTGGATGTGGAGCACTGACCCTACAACCGTCCCCCCTCTGCCTGGGCAGCCTTCTCACGACCACTCTTTTCTCTTCTTCCGTCTCTGTCCCTTGTGTGTGGCCCCTCCTTGAAACCCCTTCCCGGCTTCTCCCCGCCTCTGTCTGTCTCTGTCCCTCCCTGCCTGGCTGAGGGCAGGCACCTCTGTCAGCCTCTTCGCCGTGGTAGTTATTGTGTGTGGCGTGGCCCTGGTGGCAGTTTTTCTCTTTCTCTTTTGGAAGCTGTGCTGGATGCCCTGGAGGAACAAGGAGGCCTCCAGCCCCTCCTCTGCTAACCCCTCCCCGGAGGCCCTCCAGAGCCCCAGCTCCAGAGGCAACATGGCGGACAAGCTCAAGGACCCCCACACCCTGGGCTTCCTCGAGGCGGCTGTGAAGATCAGCCACACGTCCCCAGATATCCCGGCCGAGGTGCAGATGTCTGTCAAAGAGCACATCAAGCGTCACACACGGCTGCAGCGACAGACCACAGAGCCAGCCTCGTCCACCAGGTGAGGAGTGGACCCCTCCCTTCCTTCCCTCCACATTCTTGAATCCAGTCCATGAATGAGATTCCAGCCTGGGAGGATCAGAGACCGGAAATACTCACATGTGTATTCTGGTTGGAGAATATGTCAGATGATGTCTTCCATGGTAGGTGATCAGCTTGGAGGTGGGCACCAGAAGTGACTTCAGGAGAGGAGAACCTTTGAGATGGGGTGCTGAGCAGGTGGTCAACCTTGAGATGTGTGTGGGCGGAAGGTGTTGGCTTGTCCAGAGGGAAAAGAATATGCAGAGGTGCAGAGGCATAAAAGTTAATGATGTTTCTATGTCCGTACCACCTCTGAGATGGAGTCTGCAGTGTGTGGGAGAGAAACAAGAGATTCCTAACATTTTGAGAAGGAGAATAGCCTTTGACAGAGTTCCCTGCCTTACAGAAATTGTATACATGACATTCTTTATCTGAACAAACAAAATGACAAAAAAAACCCACCATGTAATGACAAAAACCTACTCTAAATTCAGAAACTTTTAAAAGATGTGGAACGTGTATGCATAAGGTGTGGTATTTATTAAAAATTATGGATTCCTGGGTCCAGGATCCCAGCGGACTGGCCAAAGGGAAGCAGGCCTGGTCTTCAGATTGAAAGCCAGAAATGGTTCAAGTGCTGGGTCACATTTATGGAGTCTGTTTTTTGACATCAGGCAAATTGCTCATTTTCCTAAGCCTCAGTTTTCCCAACTGTAAAACAGGGCTAATGATGCTCATAAGGTTGCTGTGAGGAGCCAGTGTAAGAATCCATGAGATAATAAGAGCTTATTATATACCTGGCTCTGTTCTAAGCACTTTGTGTGTATTCACTTCGCCCCACAGCAATCCTCTGCAATTGCTACTTTTATTTCATATCTTATAGTACAGAGAGATTAAATAATGTATCTCAGGTCATGTAGCTAGAAAGTGGCAGAGGGAAAGGGGGTGATGATCCTGAAGGAATGCTGTATGGAGGGTGGGAAAGGATAGTCCTTCTAAATAGGGGAGCTTTTTAAGTAGGTGAACCAGAGTCACGTCTACCAGGAAGGAAACCTAGAAAGCCAGAAGCAGAAAAGCAGGGGAAAAGACAATGATCACAATGGCAAACATTTACTAAAGCTGGTTAGGAACCAGGCCCCATGCCAACTGCCTTACGTGGATTAAGACATGCGCTCAAAGTGCAGCAGAGGTAAAAGGGGTCAACCGGCAGGAATAAAGGGGTCCTCACACGGGGTAGGGGTAGGATGAGCCGGGGCCCTGAGCCATGTGGCCTGAACCCCTCTCTCCCCTCCCCCGACCTCACTCTGCCCTCTCCCGCCTCCTCCAGGCACACGTCCTTCAAGCGCCACCTGCCGCGGCAGATGCATGTGTCCAGCATGGACTACGGCAACGAGCTGCCCCCAGCGGCGGAGCAGCCCACCAGCATCGGCCGCATCAAGCCCGAACTCTATAAGCAGAAGTCGGTGGATGGGGACGACGCCAAATCCGAGGCCAAGAGCTGCGGGAAGATCAACTTCAGCCTGCGCTACGACTACGAGAACGAGACCCTGATTGTGCGCATCCTGAAGGCCTTCGACCTCCCAGCCAAGGACTTTTGCGGCAGCTCCGACCCTTACGTCAAGATCTACCTCCTGCCGGATCGCAAGTGCAAGCTGCAGACCCGGGTGCACCGCAAAACCCTGAACCCCACCTTCGACGAGAACTTCCACTTCCCGGTGCCCTACGAGGAGCTGGCTGACCGCAAGCTGCATCTCAGCGTCTTCGACTTTGACCGCTTCTCCCGCCACGACATGATCGGGGAGGTGATCCTGGACAACCTCTTTGAGGCCTCCGACCTGTCCCGGGAAACCTCCATCTGGAAGGACATCCAGTATGCCACAAGTGTGAGTACCGCTGGCCCCGGGGGCCTCTTGAGGGTTTATAGTTCTGGATTTGAGTGGATGTGTCCCTGAACCGCCGAGCCCCTAGAGACAAATGGGCCTCTGCCCTTCAGGATGTGAAAGGGGACCCCGACTCAGAGCCCAGCCCACCCCGGAGAAATCCTTGCACTGGGCCCCAGGTGGGAGGGGAGGGAGGGTGACAGCAGAGCTCTCAAGTGGTTGGAAAGGGAAGGAAAGGGAATTTGTATCTATTACTTCTGATGCATCTTCTGTAGTGGTTGCCTCTACCTGCTAGGCCTCAGGACTACCACCTATAATGTATGTCTTTTATCATGGGTGAGGATGGGGCCAGGCCTACAGACTGACTCAGAGACAGCAGCACGTGCAGCCTGGCACAGGCGATCAAGGACAGGTTGTATTAATCAGGATAAACCAGGTTATGCAGCAGCAACGAATAATCCTAGGATTTGGTAGCGTAAAGCAGCCAAGATTTAGTTCTCGTTCATGTTACATGTGGTTTGCAGCTTGACCAGGGTTCCATTCTACCTTGTCACCAAGTTTACAGAGGCTCCGTTTTGACCCTGTGTTCCTAGTTACCACCTCAGGAAGGAGGAGATATGGCAAATTGTGCACTATTTCTTAAAGCTTCCATGCTGAAATGACACATGTCACTTCCACTCATGTTTCATTAGCCAAAGCAAGACACATGTGACTCCTAATATTAAGGGAACAGGGCAAAGCAATCCTACCACATGTCCAGAAGGGGGACTGGAAGTCCTTAACAATCAGGACTAGACACTACCATGCAGCAGAGCCCCTGCTCTCAGGCCCTGCCTGCCTGGGCCATCTAGAAGTTGGTAGGGGAGGAGGCCAGCCTGAAAGGAGACCTGGCTAATTCACACACTACAGAGCCAGATGCTGGGCTCTTTATGATCAATTAGAATTAACCAGGAAGGTTTCAAGGTGCACAAGGAAAGGGTTATGTATTGGTGTACAAGGAAAGGATTATTAAAGAAGCAATGGGAGTTGGATACGGTTAACCGGGAAGACTTCTTGGAGGAGAAAGTCAAGTACTATTTTGAAAATGAGTAAGGCTTGAGTTGGCTTTTTTAATTGGAGGGCAGTTTTGGCACAGAGAATTAAGAGGGCATCTCCAAAACCCTTGGGTCCAGCATAGACAATGTTCTCCAGGGCCCTGGGTGGCTGTTGAAGAAGCTGTGTAATTGCATCCCACAGATGTAGGTGTGGGATGTACCTCTAAGTCCAGCCAGGCATCCAAGAGCCCTGAAGGGGTGTTGCCACCAAATGCCAAAGGCCTTGTGTCTGGTGTCTTGAACACCAAGTGGTTGAGTGTCCCCTGGGATATTTCTTTCACTATTTCTCTGGGTTCAGACTCTCCCTGTGGACAATCAATGCTCAATATCTATGTATTGAATTTGTAAGGAGAGAGGCTGGGAAAATCAACCCCACTCAGGTGGGAAAAGGAATTGATTTGTTCAAGGAGAGAAAGCTTGGTGGGCTCTGTTTCTGCTCCGGGAAGGTCTCTGGGATAGCCCATTCTCCTGGCTGGTGCTAACTTTGGTCCAGTTTGGTGTCCCAGTGACTCCCCTACTTTTGCTTTCCTGAAACATCATTCCCAAGAACAGAGAATAGCACAGGCAGGGGGCCTTGCAGACGGGGCGGGCAGACGGGGCCGGCTGGAACAGCAGCTGTGCACCAGCCCCAAGCTCAGGAGCTCTGCTCTATAAATCACTGTGAAGTTTACATCTGGTACAGCTCTTCCCTTGTGGTCTCGAATGGCAGCAGCTTCATTATGGTGACTGTACAGGTAGCGAAGAGCAGCTTAGTCCTCCCCAATCTATGGCTGAGGCCCAGGGGCTCAGAGAGAGAGGGGAGGGGGCCAGGGGCTGTGAGGAGCAGGGCTCAACTCAGCCCTTTGAGGAGCCTCCCTTCTCCTCCCCAGAGACCTCCCGTTCCTGTGACTTTAGCTCCAGGCACGATGGACGCCCCCATCCTGGAGCAGGCAGGCAGTCTGCGCTCAGGGACGCCCCTCACCTGAATGCTAACTTCCTAGAATTCCGTGGCTGTCCCTACCCTTGTCCCACACCTCTTCCCCAGCCCAGCTTGAGAAAAGGACAGACCCTCACCATCCTCATCACCCTCAGTCAGTACCATTATAGTCCTCCTCCATCTTCTCTTAAGCAGGACCCTGTGCAAAGCACTGGGGAGGAAGGGGGGTCTGGGATAGAAGACAGCCTCTTTGACCCATTGCAGAACTCGAATTATAGAGACAAGAAATGTTCATGCAGTAGCTAGTGATGCAAAGTAGCAAATAACGTGTGAGGTTGTAAGATCTGAGAATTAGGACAGTCAGGGACGGTTTCTTGGGTGAAAGAGAATTTAGCTGTATGAGGAGGGATTGATATACATAACTTGATGTGCAAAGAGGAAGGGGACGCATTCTAGCCGAGGGCAGGAGGAGTCTGGGACCAGGAGTTTCCGAAGCTGAAGATGGGGTGACTTGCTCATATACCCATCTTGCTCGCAGTCTGTGGGATGAATGTTCTGTCTGGTGAGGCCACCAGGGCCCTCCTCTCTGCAGCTTCTCAGCAGGCTGGCTCTCAGGGGCAGTCTCTTTATCCTGGGGGGATGAGGATTCAGGCAAAGAAAGGGAAAAGGAAATAAAGAGCTGGTGCTTTTGCTTGAGCTGACTCTAAAATTGTAATTACGTTGAGGCCAGAGAGGCCCAAGTTGCAGTGACGGGGAATGATTGAACACTCCATGTATGTGAAATCCTGCAGCTAGCGCCATGGGGGCCAGTGTGGATGAGCCCAGTCGGCTCCCATCTCTCCCTTGTGCCAGATTCCTGCCAGATTCCGTTCTTAGAGTTGCATTTTGGCCTCCAGCTCCTGTAACCTTCAGGCTGGTCCCTGAACACGCCTGGCATTTCTGCCTCTTGCCTTTGCTGCCAAGGTTCCCTCTGGCAGGAGGCCTTTCGCCCACCTCTCAGACCCAAACCAACCCACCTTTGAAAGCCTCCCCCAAAGTCCTTCCAGTCTCAGAAAAGTCACTCCTGGATTTATTCTCTGGGTCCCTCAGTTATACACGGAATCATACTGTCCTGCAAAGTCCACCCAGTGGCTTAGGAATGGTTTGTGTCCCACATTTGACTTTTTTATTTTCCCTCAGGACTGAGCGTGTCATTTTATGCAAACTTAAGAACTCAGCACCTTCTTGCTGAATGACCGACGGCTTAGTTAATTCAAATGAAACTACATATTGGTGCACAGAGAAAGGATTATTAAAGAAGCAGTGCAGTTAACCTGGGAAGCCTTCCTGGAGGAGAAAGTCAAGTAGTATTTTGAAAATGAGCAGAGCTAGGCATGGCTCTGCATTCCTTCAGAGTGATGGTTCGGGTAGATGGCTGATGTCTGGAGTAGCAAAGAAATGAGCCAGTCGGATCGGGTGGTCTGGACTGAAGTGGAGGGTCAGTGACTCACAGTCTGGTAGAAGGAGAAGCCCTGTAAGAAGCGGGCTGGGGAGGCTGCTCTGAGGTCACACCAGTCTACGAATGCTGTCTGCTTGTTGCTCCTCGCACCCATATGGGAGGATCAGGTGCAGCCCTGACAGGTGGAACCAGGCAGGTTCTTTATTTTGGTCCCTGCCCCGGTGCTTAAGGTGGTTTAGAGTGGCAAAGCCTGGAGCATTTGTGTTGTTTCGTTACAAGCACTGAACGTGGAGCTTCAAAGCTAGTGAAGGGAAGGTATGCATCCAATTAGGCAAGCTTTTTTAATCGCAAACCCTTAAGGCCCAAGGAACACTGGCCTCAGCATCCCCAGGTTGTTCTGGGCGAAGCTTAGGCTGTAACAGAGCTACCCCTCCCCCTCAACTGGAGGGTGAGAAGCAGGCATAGCAGACATGTTGGGGCCATCCGAGCCCGAGCCCTCTATTGTTCCCCGGAATCAAGATGCTCAGGCTGCCACTGAGGCTTCCTCCTCTCGCAGGCTTGACTAAGGTCCCCTGGAGGTCTCCTGGGAGTTCCCTGCGGTTTGCCATTTTTCTCTCCACCCAGAACTTCCGTTGGCTGAGATCATTCTGCTCTTCTCTTCCCCCCTTCAGCCCCCAGTCTCATTATTTCTATATAAAGCTGTAGATTTATCATTATAATAGAGCCGCCGTCACCAAGGTTTGCTAACATCTCTGTAATCTTGTAGTTATTGCTACAGAGGCCTCAGACCCCAGCGCACACAACTGTTCCTGTCCCCACTCCTGCTCCTTCATGGAGGCTGTAATTGGGGCCATAAATACTTGCCATGCTTGGTGGCATTAATGGACTTGGCCATCTTTCTGCCTTACCGGGTTCCCCATAGGTCAGAGTGAGCGTGTGTGGTCATGTGCGTGTGCGTGTGTATGTATATATGAGTGCATGTATGTGTGTGTTTCGGTGGCAATGCAGCGCTCCATAGACTATTAGGGAGCCTGGACTCAGTCTGCAGGGGGAAGGGAGGCCTTGTATGGTGGAACAATCTATTCTCTAGCCTGGAAATGGGCAGAGCTGGGTACAAAGAGCTCAGGCTTTGGTACCAGACATACTTGTGTTGTATTCTAGCTTTTGCACTTTCTTGCTTTGAGACCCTAGGGACATTGTCTAAAGCGTGCCTCAGTTTCTTCATCAGGAAAGTGGGAGGTAATAATGGTACCTAGCTTGTATTATATGTAGTCAATTAAATAAAATGCAAAGATGCCTAGGGCAGCACTGTCTCAGGGCAGCCTGCTGGGCTCCGTTCTTACAGTGCCTTTCTTCTAACTCAGCCTCCAGGGCACTATTTGTACCACCCCCAGCTTTGGTCCAGACCATCTATTCTGACAGGTGGTTGGCTATTATTAATTCCTATTTTATTTATTTCCCTCTTTTATGTATTGTCCTACCGTGTGTTCTCTGTGTGACCTTGGAAAAATGACTTGCCCTCTCTGGGCTACACTTTCCTCAGAAACCAGTTTCAAAGTTTGAGATTCTGAGATTCTCAGCTTCTCCTGTAAAGAAGCGATTTGAAATCAAAAACCCAGTGCGCGGGAGTGTGGTCCCACTAGTAGAGGCCTAAACACCGGGTTGATCGGCCACTGGGCAGAATTCCCTCCCTCAGTGTCAATAAGAATCAGTCCTCTCTTCGGACCCCTGGGGAATGTCCTCCGGGGAGTTGCTACCACAAGCAAGGCCCCGTCAACAAGCCTTCTTCCTCCTTTTCCTCTGAGAAACAGTCCTTCACCTGGCCTCAGTGCCCTCCCCACCTTTCAGGTCCCCCATCTACCAGTTATTAATGTGGAGGTTATTACTTGAGTTCCTACCAGGAGCCAAGAGCACAGGCAACTTCCCCGTTTCATCCTCACCATAAGCCTTACTACTGTGCCCCGTATGTAAGCAAAGAAATGAAGGTTGCAGGCTCAGTGACACCCACTGTCACCCAGACAGTGGTAGAGCGCCTTCAGAAAGCCCAGGCCTCCAGCAGAGCCCACGTCCTGGCGCGGCTAGAGGGGCGTAAGTGTCATTATGTTGCTCCCTGGGCAGAAGACAGACCCTGAAATTGTGCGGCTCGTCAGGAAATCCAGAAGTGTTTGGTTTGGATTTTTCTTCGTGACCTGGTTCATTCCTCTTGTTCCAGGGGACTTTTGTGCTGACACCTGGATTCTGTTACCATCTCCCCAGTGTTCTTCCTGTGGGCACTGAGTTTGACATTAATTCCTCTTTCAGTCAACAAACACGTACCGAGTGTCAACTATGTGCTGTCAGTTTGATCACTGAGCACGTGTTGTGTATAGAAGCCTGGCTGGGCTGTGGAAAGGATGACAAAGAAAGAGCGCAGCTCCTACAGCTTAGGCTAATGGGAATTGTGTCCAGTGACCCCCCTGCCAACCTCCCAACCCTCTCACACAGAGGGCACACACTTGGGGACAGACCAATTCAGATGTCCACAAACAAAATTACCCAAGCTGCTGTACTGCAGTCGTAAGCAGAAATGTTGAGGAGAGATGGAGAAAAGAAATCAGAGTCAGACGAGATTGCTTTGGGAAAGTTTTTAGAAAAAGAAAATGTTAGGCTAGGCATTGATGGCAGTGAAGGAAGAGAGTATTGAGAGTCAGAGGGAAGGGAGTGTGTTTCTCTGTTTTCTTTGGATTGGGGGAAAGATCTAGAAAGAACCTCTCTCGCATATGGTGGGTTTCTTCTCTTTGTGCAGTAACTACTTGTGGCATAATTACTGTGTACCAGACACCAGCTAGCCCGGGGGATATGAAAATTTCAACTCGGTCCAGTCCTCAAAGCTTCACATTCTGAAGGGGGAGGTAGGAAGGCAGTTCTCTTGTCCCAGGGGGACATGCAGGTCCCAGTGTGTTGGTGGAAGACTGGCCTCCTGGAATGAAATTGCTTTCCTTGCCAGAAAAGTGTTAGTTGCATCCTTTTCTCACACCCATGTGCTTGAGTCCAGCAGGATCCAAGGGTAGCTTACAAAAGGCCTTTTCAATTAGAGTCAAAGAATCTGCCAAACTGAGTCACTGTGACTCATTCAATCACCCTGGGACAAAGCCTCCCAGATACTCTTGACTAGCAGTTTGATGCAACACCTTCAAAGTGCCCACCTTGGATCTCAGGCTCCCAGTTCTACCCTGGCCAGGAGGCAGGGCAGGAGCAAGAGGGAAGCATAATGAAATTTCACCCACATGTGTTCAGTAACCTCTTAAGAACTTATTTGGGTCCAAGAGCGCTGGATATTGAAGGACAAACATAGTCCTTATTTTCAAGGAGCTGACGGTTGGGTGGAGGTTTCAGAGCAAGTAAAAATGTAACCAAAAGAACACTACTTAAGTTGGCGTGAAAAGGGAATGGGGGAAGACAGAGGTGATACTGAAGCCGGAAGAGTGAGGGAGTGGAGTGGGGGTGCAGATGGCAAAAGAGAATGCAAGAGTAAGATTTGAGTTTGGGGAACAGTCACAGTCAAGAAGAAAGAGGAGAGGGACCAGCACAGGATACCAAGCAGGGGGAGAGCGCAAAGAAAAGAGAAGTGAGGACAGCCAAGGAGGGGTGGTTCAGGAATTGTTCATCCAGCGGTGATTTCTTCAGGCATCTGCAAGGTACCAAGCCCAGTCCTGGACATTGCGGATGGTTGTTGCTATTCAGTCACTAAGTCGTGTCTGACTCTTTGTGACGCGATGGACTGCAGGGCTCCAGGCTTCCACGTCCCTCACTATCTCCTAGGGTTTGTCCAAGTTCATGTCCTTTGAGTCGGTGATGCCACCCAACCATCTCATCCTCTGTCGTCCCCTTCTTCTCCTGCCCTCAATCTTTCCCAGCATCAGGGTCTTTGCCAATGAGTCAGCTGTTCACATCAGGTGACCAAAGTATTGGAGCTTCAGCTGGCAAACCACTCGAGTATTCTTGCCTGCAAGAACCCTGTGAACAGTATAAAAAAAACATTGTGGATGCATGGTAAATGAAGCCCCTGCTCTCAGGGAGCTTACACCCTGGTGTGGGGAGACAAATGAGTAAGTGAGATAAATAGTATGTTTGAGAGTGATGAGTGGCCTAGAGAAAATAAAGCCTGGAAGTGTGGTGGGGCATGTTGAGTTGGGAGGATGGCTGGAGGAGAGGTCCTACGCTTGCATACTCAGTTGCTCAGTCATGTTCAACTCTTCGTGACCCCAGGGACTGTAATCCGCCAGGCTCCTCTGTCCATGGAATTCTCCAGGCAAGAATACTGGTGGGTTGCCATTTCCTCCTTAGAGGATCTTCCCGACCCAGAGATCAAATCCATCCCTCTTGCGTCTTCTGCATTGGCAGGTGGGTTCTTTACAACCTGCACCACCTGGGAAGCCCAATCACAGGGTTAAGCAGGTTAGCCAGGGGAGATATCCCCAAGAGGAGGCCAGCCGAGTAGGCCTGAGAGATAAGAGGGAGAGAGCCATGCAGAGGTCCAGACAGAGAAAATGCCAAATGCAAAGATCCTGAGGTGGGAGAACACCCGGCTTGTTCAAAGAAGTAAGGGTTCAATGTGGCTGAAGCAGAAATGGGGCTGGAGAGGAGAGAGAATAAAAGATGAAGTGAGAGGGGGAAAGGGGCAGGAAAAGTTCTTGGAGTTCCACAGTCAAAAGTTTAAAAGCATCACTAGGGCTGACAGACTGGAAATAGACTATACAACCAGGGCAATGACAGGGATATCCATTGGGAAGCTGTTGCCGTGAAAGAGAGACAGTGGTGGTTTGGACAGGGATGGGGGTAGAAATGTAAGCTGTTCTTGATTCTTGATGTATTTCGAAAGCAGAATTAGTAGTATTTGCTGACAGATTGGGTACAGGGTCTAAAGTGTAGAGAAAGAGAAGAATCAAGGTTGTCAGCCTGAGCAACTCAGGAGGGAATCTCCATCAACTGAGTCGGGGAATTCTGGAGGGAGAACCCATATGAGGAGGAAGATTAAGAACTCAGATTTGAACATGTGGTAGCTGAGATACTGGGGATATTCAAGTGGAGGTGTTGGCTAGTAACTTGGATAAAGAATGTACCAGAAGAGAAGCCTTGGCTGAACAACTCAGTATAGGGGATATCAGCATGTAGAATGGTGTTAAAATTCATGAGGTTAGTTGAGATCCTGAATTTAGAGAAGAGGAAAGACCCAAGACTGAACCATGGGACCCTCTACTGTTTAGACTGTGGGGACCATGAGGAAAAGTCAGCAAAGGAGGCTGATAACCAACAACCAGTTAATTAGGAGGAAAAACCAGGAAAGTACAGTTTCCTGGGAAACCAAGGCTGTGTGTCCAGGATGAGAGAGGGAAGGATCATCAACATCAGACCCTGCAATGGATCAAGTTAGATGCAGACTGAGACGTGACCATTTTGCTCAGCATCAGCCTTGCTGAGAGCTGATGGAGTCCCATTGGAGATGAGGTCATTGGTGGAAGATTGGGACATGGTTGTGTGTGTCATTTTAGAGGAACTCTTGTTTTCATTTATGTGTCATTTAGGGAAGTGAGCTCTCAGTGACTTGGCAGGCTGGTTTTGCAGTGTGCATGTATGCATCTGCCACACTTGGGGAGAAGTGGGATGGAGCTGGGGGGAGTGGGTGAGCGGCCCCAGTCCACTCAGAGCAAATCAGGCCAAGACAGCACATTGCATCAGGGATTTGCAGCAAGGCTAGGTATCCCTGGAATTCTGCCTTCTGGACTGGACTCTTGCAAGCAGGACTAAGCCTGGAGAGAAGCCAAGAGAGAGAACCTTCCAAGAGAGGTGCACAGGGCAGATCAGGGTCACATGGAGGCTCCAGGAGGTGTGAAAGGAGCAAGCTGGGCCTGGGCCCGGGCTGCGTGCCCAAACCCATGACGACTGCTCCCCAGGCCCTCCAGTCAGAGCTGCTCTGAATAATGTATGAAGCCAGCCAGCCCTGCCCACTGTTTTGGTGGCCGAGTCCCTGTGAGCCCTGGTTTGCCCTCCTGGCAGCCTGACGCCAGCCTGAGTCAGAAGCCCCTGCGTGGCTCAGGGCTGCAGGCCTCCCATGTTTACTTGCTGCTCAGCTGGAGCTACTTGTCTCTGCTCATGTTCACTTACCCCACGCTCCCTGGGGCCTGGCCTCATTATCCTCATTATTCCCAAGAATGCTGAGCTCTCCTGCACCTCCACCGTCAGGCCGTTGTGTTGTTGTTCAGTCTCTGTGTTCTACTCTTTGCGACCCCGTGGACTGCAGCACTCCAGGCCTTCCTGTCCCTCACCATCTCCCAGAGTTTGCTCAAGCTCATGTCCATCGAATCAGTGATGCCATCCAACCATCTCATCCTCTGTCACCCTCTTCTTCTGCCTTCAATCTTTCCCAGCATCAGGGTCTTTTCCAGTGAGTCGGCTCTTTGTGTCAGGTGGCCAAAGTATTGGAGCTTCAGCATCAGTCCTTCCAATGAATATTTAGGGTTGATTTCCTTTAGGATTTACTGGTTGGATCTCCTTGCAGTCCAAGGGACTCTCAACAGTCTTCTCCAGCACCACAATTCAAAAGCATCAATTCTTTGGCTGGGATAAGGGCGAAAATGTCCAGACCAGACCCCACACAGCTGATTGCTTCAGTCCCTGCCAATGTAGAATGCAGCTGGCCAGCATCTCTCCTCTGAGAGGGGAGGAGAGGGAGGGCCTGGTTGCTTGCCTCCCTCAAGGATGCCAAGTGATGATGGGGATGTCGAAGCCAGGAGTGCTTTCCCTTGAGACCTGCAGCCCTGCCTTCCGAGATCTTGTTCTACTTTGGGAGGAAGTAGGAAAGGGGTGCACCAGGGGTCCCACAATGCTCAAAGCTCAGGTCCTGAGAATGTGACTCTCCCCACCAGGCCCCAGGTTCTGCAGCCAATGTGACCTTGACTCTTCTGGGAACTACTCAAAGGGCCAAGGCTCCTCTACCCAAGTGTTGCTGAAAATCCATCAAGAACGCAGCAATGGGGAGAGGCGGGGTGTGGGTCTGAGCTCCAACCTGCAGGCAACAAGTCTTTTCGGGGGAGAGAGGGGACAGAATCCCAGAATTGCCACAGGGTCCCCGCACTGCAAGCGAGAGCCCCAGACCTGCAAGTTGTCCCTTCAGCAGAGGTGATGGCTGCACCGGCCTTCCACAACCTCTCACTTGGGCCACCTGGGACCAGTAGCCTTTCTTGGGTACATGGGGTTAAAGGTTTCCCAGCGGGGTTGGAAAACAAAGCTAATCAGTCCAGACAGGGCTCTGACCTGGCTATAAGCAGAATTGCTCAGTAACCGCTCCATTGGCCTTGGGTGTTCTCTTTCAAGTCATTTCTAAACTCAGCCTTTCACAATAGGTCCATCTCTGCAGCTTCAGATGAAATGGCCTTAAGACGCTGCCAGAGGCTCAGAACCATGGAGACAGTTCCCTCCTCACCCTTGATAAATTCCTAGCATCCAGACAGCCCCACTGCCCACCCTAGTCAACTGCCCGCAGAACCCAGCTTCCACAGGCAACCAGACCACAGCCCCGTTCTGCCTCCATCCTCTGCTGGCACCTTGCGATAGCTCCATGCTGGCTGGGCCAGCCGATCCTGCCCTGCCCTGGCCCCATGTGCTCCTCATTCTTATGCTGTGCATCTCAATGGTATAAATATCTAATCTTCCCCTTGCAAGAGAATGGATGGGAAATCATTAGGCAACAAGCTCATGCATCAACCAAAATTTATTTCTCCAACACTGGTGCATTTGATGTACTTCCCCCAACCTTGCTGTGCAGAGCACACACTTGTCTTGAAGCTTCTACCACCTAATAACCCATGGCGACGTTTTCTCCTGGAGAGATATTATTTGGTCACCAGTTTCCCAGGTGGCACAGTGGTGAAGAATCCACCTGCTAGGGAAGGAGATGCAAGAGACTCAGGTTCATTGCCTGGATTGGGGAGATCCTCTGGAGAAGAAAATAGCAACCCACTCCAGTGTTCTTCCCTGGAAAATCCCATGGACAGAGGAGCCTGGTGGGCTACAACCCATGGGGTCACAAAGAGTCAGACACAGCTAAGCAACTGAGTACAGACACGCAGGGAAGCAACAGGCAAACATCCCCTCTGGACACTGTCAAGGACATTCAGACCGCAGGATTCGTTCCAGAGGAAGGGATTACAGCGAGTCCCCTAGATCAGCTGCAATCCAAAGAGACTCAGATCATTGGGTGTAGCCATGACTAAAATGGCAACCAACTGGGAAGAATTGGGGCTGTCCCGAGGGGTGTCTAATTTCTTTGGTCCCTGGTGTTATGACTCCGTTTTCTCGAGGACTTAGGGAAAGTCAGAGCTGGAAAGGGCCTCGGACATAATCTGGCCCAGTGTCCTCCTGTCACAGATGAGCAAGATGAGACCAGAGAAATCACAGAGCTTGTATGGGGTGGCTCTGTGAGTCTGTGTAGCTCTGGACCCGAACCTCGGTCTCATGAGACCCAGCCCCAAGCTCTTCTCACGGGCTTATCTCTAGGCTTTTACAGGAAATTCTCTTCCCTGGCTATTTCACTCATTCCCTCTCCCCTTCCCTCCCTGTAAGCCTCTCTGTCCTATAAGGGAAAGGGCCAAGACTTGGAGCCCAAGGCATGAAGTTCAACAGGCACAGAGACAGCACTCTCTCTGCCACAGTTAGTCTCTTCCACGCAAAGAGACTCCCAGTCTCTACTGGGAATGGAAATAGGCAAACCAACAAGCAACGTCAGCAAGAAAACCAAGGAGGACAGAGAAGCTATAGATCAAAGAGCCTCAGACCCTAAGCCAACTAACCCCTGACCACCAAGTCTCCCACCGCACGTACGTATTTCTTCCTAGGAGGAGGAAGGAAACAGAGCTAGCTGTAGAGTCTAGGTCAACCTTGCCCAAGTGTTAGCATATTTTCATGGTGTTTCTGTGTCAGCAACAACGTAGATAACAGTGGTCTCTCCAGGAGGCAGCCTCCCACTGCAATCCTCGCCCCCCACCCCTGCCAACCCCGTGCCCATCTGGCCCTCATTCGTCCTCATCAATCCACCCGGTAGCTGTGTTTTCCTCTCAGGTCTGAATTGACACCTACTCATTCTCCATGGATGTTTAATGCCTCCCTTTCTGGACAAAGTCTCCGAGACCTTGAGGGTGACTCTGTTGATCTTGTTCAGTCGCCAAGTCATGTCTAACTCTTTGCGGCCCCATCGACTGCAGCACGCCAGACTTCCCTGTCCCTCACCATTTCCCGGAGTTTGCACATCCATTGCATCGGTGATCTCCGAAGACGGTCTCTCTAGGGCTGCAGCAAAACTTGGGACAGAGGGTTTTCCATGGAGTCCACTTGGTCTTGGGAACTTGAGTAGAGAGACAGCACCCGGGATGGGAGGGACTGAGCAGGATGTTTAAAAGCCCACCCCTCTCTGAAGTGTCGCTCTGGCCAGTATGCTGGAGTCACCCAGTCTTGATGGCCTGACAAGTACCAGCGACTGCTTCAGAAAACTCCCTGTCTTCCTGCCGATGCTCTGGACTTAGAGCAGCTTGGTGCTCAGGGAGGGCACCAACATCCTTAACAATGAACCTTGTTTCTCCAGGAGCTGTTTCCTACTGTGATCAGAAATTGTGAGTCTGAGTGTGTGCCCAGTGGGAGGGAGTCGAGGTGAGATGGGGCCGGTTGAGAGAACTAGACTCACAAGATCACCGTCTGTGTGCAGAATTCTGATTGCAGGTGGAAGCGGGGCATCAGCTGGGGCCTCTCTGCCTCCACATGCCAGGCTCTATGTGCTTATATTTAATCCTCACCGCCACCCTGCAGGGTGAGTACTGTTATTATCTGGTTTCCAGATGGAAGAACTCAGGCAACCTGCTCAAGGTCACAAAGCCAGTGGGAGGCTGAGCCAGGGGTCAAACCGGGTGCGTTGGCTCCACTGAACGTGTTCCTTACTCCCCTCTTGGCTGGCTCTGGTGGGGGTGGGGGTGGGGGTTGGGGGGCTCTCCCTGAGAGCCTGCCTCTTCCTGGGATGGGGACAGCAGTTGCTCTCCTAGTCCCCTCTGGCTCTAATTTCCTGCCTCTTCTGAAGGGTTCCCCCTCTTGGCCTCTTCTTTCATTGACCTGGTCATGAGATGCAAGCCTGGCTCCACCCCACCCCAAGTTACACAAAGTGAGTAGCCGCGCTCTGATCGGAGTTTTATTCTCATGGGAATTGGATATCTCTGCCCCATTGCCTGATCCATGGCCACCTGGGGAGGCTTCAGGGGGCACTTGCTCCCTGAGGTTCTTCCCGCCATGCCTCCCATAGAATGCCTGCGTCTATCAGCTGGCTGGCTCCTCTCCACCTTCCCCAGCTTCCCTGCCTCAGTTACAAACAAAGCATGCCCCTCTTTAAACTGACCTGGGGAATTTAGTTCTCGCTAGCCTCTAAGCCCCGGAGAAGGCAATGGCAAGCCACTCCAGTACTATTGCCTGGAAAATCCCATGGATGGAGGAGCCTGGTGGGCTGCAGTCCATGGGGTCGCTAGGGGTCGGACACGACTGAGCGACTTCACTTTCACTTTTCACTTTCATACATTGGAGAAGGAAATGGCAACCCACTCCAGTGTTCTTGCCTGGAGAATCCCAGGGACAGGGGAGCCTGATGGGCTTCCATCTATGGGGTCACACAGAGTCGGACACGACTGAAGTGACTTAGCAGCAGCAGCAGCAGCAGCCTCTAAGCCCAGACTCAGTTCCAGCCCCATCTTCAAACATTCAGAACCAAGAAGGTGTTCAAATAAATGATGGACCACCTTCCTCATGAGTGGTGGGACCTGATCGGTGTGTTGTCTTTGCAGTGTGGAAGGCTCCATCCATAGAAGGCAATTGTGGGTTTAAGTAGCATTTGTTGCCTCTTGTTACCTAAGGATGGCTATGGTCATTGGCCTTCTGCGAGCTCATAAAGGAGCATCTAGGGCCATCCCTGTATATGCAGGAGAGGCCCTTCTTTGGGGAGGCACAGATGAAATTGCTACCTGAGATAGGAAGCGGGACTCACTCTCCATCTCAGCCCTCCTAGTTCTGCAGTAGGCCGAGAATGAAACGACCCTGCCCACCAAAGTGAGGCCTAAGAGGGAGGCCCCGGGTGGTAGGAGAACGGGATGAGGTTTCCGTCAAGAAGGATACAGGCTCTTAGGAGTACACAGACGAGTATCCAGAAAAAAGAGGGTGCTGCGCCCCAGAAATGGGCAGAGAGCTGCCGGGGAAGGCCTGAGAAGTCGTCCCGGCTCTTTGGGCCTGGAGTTTGCTGGTGAAAGGTTCTGAAAGCACCTGTTAGTGTGCCGCTGTGCCCTCTGTGGTTGCTGCTTTTGCTCACCGTCAGCATCTGGAGAAGTTCTTTTTCACATTGCCAGGCTGTCTCAGGGACGCCGTGGAGCCAGGAGTAGACCAGGTTTGGGTCTCCACTTGGCCTGAGCTTTAAAGAGGGTGAGGAAAGGGGCACAGAGCCAAGACGACACCCTCTCTGCCAAAGTTAGTCTCTTCCCCACAGGAGACTCCCGGTCTCCACTGGGAATGGAGATGGGCAAAGCAGCAAGCAGCGTCAGCCGGAAAACCAAGGAGGAAACAGAAGCTGTAGATCAGAGTGCCTTGGACCTTAAGCCAACTAACCCCTGACCTCCAAGCCTCTCCCTACACATACGTTTTTCTTCCTGGGACGAGGGAGGAGACAGAACTAGCTGTAGGGTCTGGGTCAACCATGTCCAAGTGTTAGCATGTTTTTATGGTGTTTGTGTATCAGCAGCAATGTAGATAAATGTGGCCTCTCCAACAGGCCTCCCCCCACTCCACAGCCAACCCCTGTGCCAACCCCTGGCCAACTCCGTGCCCATCTGGCCCTCATTCATCCTCATCAGTCATCCCCTATAGCCGTGTTTTCCTCTTAGGACTGAATTGATTCTTCTCTACTCTGAATTCTCTACTCATTCTCCATGATGGGGCAGCTAGTCCCAAAGAGAAAACCGAAAGAGGAAGATGGGGTAGCTTGGGATGGGAAATAAGGGCAGTACTGCTTCAGGCTCATCCTCGCCAGAGTCCTTGTGGGAGGACTGGGGAGCGGGGTTCCCCCAGCCCAGCCCTGTAACAGCACTGGCCTGGGGCTCCTTCCCCCAGGGCCCCAGTGAGTCCACCTTCTCCGAGAGCCTTTGGTTGACTCACATCCCTGGAGTGACACACTGGATCATGTGGTCAGATCAGTCCAAATTCCAGAGAGAGAAAAACAGCTCTGGTGGTGTGTCATGAAAACATGAGAAGTTGGGGACAGTCTGGCTGTGTGACTGGAAGCACCTGCTGGAAAATGTCTCCCCCACACTGTCAGAAACCGTCTCCAGCTGAGTCACTCCCCAAGGGTCCTGCCCCCGACGCCTGGCTCCCCAAGACCAGCACATCAGACTAACTGAGAGTTAGCCAGCAAGTGAAAAAGCAGGAGGAAAACACGCAGAACAGCTGAGTTTTGAGCAGCTGGAGGGCAGGGGGAAGGGCAGTGTAATTAGCAAGAATTCTGCATCCCGCGTGCTGTCCTGGGAGGCAGACCCTGCACAGGCATTTTGAAAGTGGGGGTTAGCCCTCTGAGGTGACTTTTAAGAGGAAAAACAGGGGAACAAACTTTCTTCTTGCTTCTGGGCCATTTTGGTAGGCGTAGGAAGGCAACCCACTCCAGTGTTCTTGCCTGGAGAATCCCAGGGACGGGGAAGCCCGGTGGGCTGCCGTCTATGGGGTCGCACAGAGTCGGACACGACTGAAGTGACTTAGCATATCAGCAGGAAGGAAAAGAGGCCAGAGAAAAAGACAGATAGCGACTGCCTTTGTAATTCTGATTCCTGCTGACAGGGCTTTTTTTTTTTTTTTTCATATTAGTAAATCCTATCCAAGGCTGGGCAGACACCCAGCTCTCTTTTGAGAGTGAGAGTTCCCTAAGGAAAAATATTCCCCCGACCCAATTTGGGCAGTGTTTACCAGAGAAACTCTGGCTGAGCAACTTGTTTTCTCTTGCATGAGAGAGGAAGCGAGCCTCTCAACAGAGTCCCCTGACCACTTTGGGTCTGGCCGGCTGGAGCTGGCCTGGTCTTCCCCGGACCAGACCTCGGACACCGCTGCACACACACACACACACAGTCGCACAAACACACACTGTGTCCCTCAGACACTAGGGACCCAAAAAGGGGCTTCTACCCATTCAGCCTTGCTTGATTGGCTCTTTTGTCACCTCCCCTCTGAGGACTCCAGGCCCCCGGAGAGGGACATCTTTTGGTTGCCCTGAGAAACTGCATTTGGAAAAGAAAAATTTCAGGAAGACCTTGTGTCCTAAAGATCATTCAGCTCTGACATGCCCATATGGGTGACTGTGCCCTACACGTTGAGAAGCGGGGATAAGGATTATCTCTTCACTTCTGGGGAAGCTGAGGCATGGACGAAGGGGCAGGACTGTTCAAGGCCACTTGGTCAGCTCTGTTCTGTCAGTCAGGCTCCAGGAGGCTTCTGCAAGGCATTTGGCAAACACGGTGCCAGCCCGCAAGAACCTGCAGGTCAGCAGGACTTGGAGTCAGGAAACCAGAGCGTGAATCCTGCCTCTGCAGTGTGGCCTTAGACAAATCACATCACCTGTTTCCTCATTAGTAAAATGTGGGAAATATAGGCTCATATTTCACAAGGTTGAAGTGAACTATCCATGAGAAAGGGCCTCCAGAGGTTCTTGCTACAGTTTATTGTTCCCATGTCTAACAACAATACCTAACATGTTTATAGAGCGTGTTCCAGGTATACATCTCATTTAACCCTCTCAACACAGTAAGAAAGCAGCATTTCAGCTTTATAGATGAAGCACACTGAGGAGACTCCCTGGAGTCAGTTTGAAAGTGATAGAGAACAAAAACAGATTGTTTGCTTTAAAAGCTGCACAACTGTAATATATTTTTCCCTTCCTTGCCTCAAGGCAAAGCATTATATTCTAGTTTTAGATATTCCGGAAAATACAGAAAGCCACAAAAAGAGAAATCCAATTCACCATAAGCCCATTATCCTGAGATAACCGCCATTAACACTTTTATGAAATCCGAAAATCTTCCTATTACTTAGAAAAATCACACGAATGCAATGAGGGGCAGGAGTGCTGTGGAGGCTGAGACAGGGTTGATACATTGTCTGGTTTAGGCCTGGAAGTTTCTGAGATGAAGATGCTGGAAGAATGCTGGCCTGAAGGGAAGGATGTGGTGTGGAGAACAGGAGGAGGAGGCTGTTAGGTGAGCAGGGTTAGGTGATGACAGACTCAGGAATCTGGTGCCCCTACCACACCTCCAGACTTGCCTCTCACCGTGGACCCTGGCCCCTGCTCATCTTTATCAGTGAGTCCCTGAGCTCCCTGGTGAGGAGTGGTTTCCTCCTCCTAGCTGATGAGATTGGAACAACCTGGAAGACCCTCAGGGGGAGACCGACAACCTCACAGTGAACACTTGACCTTCTGGGGACTGGGGGTGGCCCTGGCGATATTATTTGTCCTTCTTCAGTCAGCTGGCTTCCTAGTGACCAGAGACCCGGGGACAGCCTCTAGGTAAGGGCGGCGTGGTCTAGCACAGCTCTAACCCCACCACAGCAGCCTGGGGCCCCTCCAGGAAACCCATCCGCAGCTCTGAGTGTCTTCCCAACACGCAGGACTGGGTCCCAGCTAGCCAGGGCCCCTCACCAGCCTCCGGGTCAGGTGCCCCGGGGGCCAGGATCCCATCTTGTTACCATATTAAGAACAATATTACCAATAAGTCCGCCTGGCCCTGACATAGCACGACTGAATTTACAGAACCCTCTGGCACACATTGTCTCATTCAGTCCTCAGCAAGTCTTTGTAGGGACGTTGTCTTCATTCTGCCGATGAAGAAAATCAAGCTGAGACAGACTGAATTGTCTGAAGATTGCACAACAAGTACGATAAACGTTCCTTTGTTTGTGTCTGTCATTCTGTGTTCCTCTAAAGGATTTAGCTAGCTCACAAGACATATGATATGATTCAAAGTAAACTTAAGATATCATTCAAATGTGGCAAAAAAAGAAAGTCAAACGGAGTCCAAGGAGGCCACTACCTAGCACCCATGCCCCACCATCCGAACGCTGCCCGGAGCCGACTCACACTGGAGCCTGGAAGCATTCTAGCAGCTGCATGAGAAAGGAAGCCTGGTCACAGAGTTCTGTGTCCGTGAAATAAATATAAACCAGATGCTTGAGGAAAACAGAGCTACTCCTGCTCCTAGAACAGGAGAAGATAATGAACAACATCACTGGGACAGTTCCGAGCATGGTCTCCAAATTCAAAAACCTTATGAATACCTCTGGACTTCAGTTTCTTCATCTGCAAAGTGGGGGTAATCATAAGACCTAGTTCATGAATTTGTGGGGCACTAAATGCGATTCTTTTTAAAAGATTTATAAAAACAAGTAATTGAGAAAACAGATGTCAAGCACTGTCACGCACTGCTTAACCAGGGATCCAGAAGCATTAGAGGAAACCAGAACACCGGGTAATGAGTGGAGCTATATGATTCCTGAGGACAACCTCTCGGCAGACCAGTAGGGTTTGGCACAGTGGATGAGAGGCGGGGCCCTGAGGTCTGGCTGTCTGGGTTTGAACCACATTTCTCCTCTTTAGCAAACTGAGCTGGTTAATATCTTTGTGAGTATCTCTATGCTTGCTTCCTCATCTGTCAAATGTGGGTAAGACTAACCTATAATCTATAAGCCCAGAGTTCTTAGCCAAATACCTGGCATGCAGCTAGTGCTTGATGAATGTGAGCTATGAGTGGTGTCTTGAAGGCTCTTCTTTGTCATTATCCTTACTGTGGTAGACGTCTACAGTTTCTGAAATCCAGGATTCTCGACTTTCCACTGCCACCACTCAGTCTTGTTTATTTGTACATTCCCTGTAGTCCTTAGGGCTTCCCAGGTGGCTCAGTGGTAAAGAATCTGCCTGCTAATGCAGGAGACCCGGGTTTGATTCCTGGGTCTGGAAGATCCCCTGGAGTAGGAAATGGCAACCCACTCCAGAATTCTTGTTTGAAAAATTCCCTGGATAGAGGAGCATGGCTATAGTCCATAGTGCTGCAGAGTCGAACGTGACTGAGTATGCAGTATGTGTACATGCTGTAGCTCTTAACCATGGCCTTCATCCTGCAGGTGCTTAATTTATACATGAGGAATGAAATTGGAAAGTGAGAGACAGGGGCATTGAAGAAATCCAGCTAGCACCAACTGGCCACCCAGCCTTTCAAAGCCTCCATTTTCTGATCTGTAAAATGAGAAGGGATCTTTGTAATATCCAAGGCCCCTTGAGCTCTTATATTGATTAAATCACAGAGAGGTCTTTACTCTCAAACTGATAATTGCAGTAGTTGGAGAAGGTGCTTGGCTAGGAATTCCATAATAGACCCAGTTCCCACCCTCATCTCTAAGAAAGGGGTGGGCTAGAACCAAGTCGTGGGTGCCCTGCAGAGCCATGGGGCATCTGGATGGCAGTGAGCGGAGGTCCCAGAATCAGTGATTTCCCATGGCCTGGCCTGGAGGGAAGGGGCCTGGGCTGGCCTGGGCATGTCCTACCACCCTTGAGGAAGAGTGGCCTCTCTGACAGACATGAGATGGAGCTGTCTGGTAGGAGGGGGAGGCCAATGAGGGTGGGGTGGGAGGCGGAGGTGGGAGGATGGCTCTGCTCTGTGTGGAAGCAGGGAAAGCTGGGCGGTGACTTGGATAAGGAGCCTGAGAGTTGGGGGGTGGTGGGGTGGGGAGTGTGTCCAGGGAGCAGCAGGCCCCCGTGTGAGCAGCAGCAGCCACATCAGGAGAAGTGAGAACCCTGGGGATGCCCGGCCTGGGGATGCCCTGAGGCTTGGGGGAGTATGGCCTTGCCTTGATGCCAGGCTGGCCTGTTCCTGAGCCTGGGGGCTGTTCAGGCTCATTCAGTGCCAAGAGGCAGTCCCTCTGGGAGAGGGAAGGAAGGATTTGAAAGAACTTCCCCTGTGGAGCTCAGGCCCCCAGTGTGGCTCTATAACGGGGGCAGGCGAGAGCCCCGGCTCCATGATCCCCTCCTCCCCACCCCCGGGCGGCCTCCCAGCCTGAGCCTTGCTCTTTGTTTCTGGCACTGGGCACTCGGTGCCTGGAAAAGAGGAAATAACCATTAGTGTCACCTGCTCACCAGTGGGAGACATTAGCTTCTCTGGCAGAGCATGCAGCCTGTGATTTTTGGAGGAGTTACAATAATGGAGCTAATCTGGTGTTTCATCATTATGCTCCTGGGTGAGCAGCGGGGGAGGGGAGGCCTGGGGCCTCACCATCACCTCCCAGCACAGAGCTCTGTGCTTCCTTGGGTATCTTTAGAGGTCCTGGAGCCAGGCTCCCTCCTCCCTTGCCCTCCTCTCCCACCAGTAGCTTCTCCTTCCAGAGGTGGATTGTCAGAATGCAGCTTGGAGACCACCGAGGCAAACCCCAGCCAGACGCATGTCCACAGCAGGACAGAGCAGGAAGGGGGCTGAGAGCTGGAGGAGGTGTATGAAGAGCCTGGGGCTTCCCTGGTGGCTCGGATGGTAAAGAATCAGCCTGCAATGCAGGAGACCTGGGTTCAATCCCTGGGTCAGGAAGATCCCCTGGAGAAGGGCATGGCAGCCCACTCCTGTATGTATTCTTGCCTGGAGAATCCCACGGACAGAGGAGCCTGGTGGGCTACAGTCCGTAGGGTCATGCAGTCGGACACGACTGAAACAACTTGGCAAGCAGCCACGTGTGAAGAGTCTGCTCTGCACTAGACCATCCAGGGGGGGTTAAGTGCACACATCTGTTCATCTTCATGGTTAAGCCCATTTTATAGACGAGAAGGTGAGGTCATCTGGTATAACGCTTTCATTTTACAGCTGAGAAAACTGCAGCTCAGGGAGGCCCAGTAACAACATGTAGGCTAACAAAGCTGGCATTTGAACCTAGGCCTCTTGGCTCCAAGTTCAGTGTTGTTCAGTTGCTCAGTTGTGTCCAACTCTTTGTGACCACATGGACTGTGCCATGCCAGGCTTCCCTATCCTTCACTATCTGCTGAAGTTTGCTCAAACTCCTGTCCATCAAGTCAGTGATGCCATCCAACCCTCTTACCCTCTGTTGACCTCTTCTCCTCCTGCCCTGTCTTTCCCAGTATCAGGGTTTTTTCCAATGAGTCAGCACTTCACATCACCCCTAGGTTTATCCTGTTGCTGGGGACACCTGAGCTGGAGCCTAGAGTCCAAGAAGTCACCCACAGATGCCCTTCCGTAGTGCCCCACTTATTAAAGATGCTGCTGGGTGGGGAAGCGCTGGGATAGGAGGAAAAAAGAGGCAGTGTGCCAGCCAGCACAGCTCCTCATGAAGCCGGGAGCTGTGGCCTCTGAAATCCAGACTAGAAGATGTCCTGTTCCCACCCTCCACCCAGGGATCCTCCACTCTCATCCCTCCTCCAGGGATGCACCCAAGGCAACTGCCCCTCTTCCTCTTGTTGACTCAGACATCCACAGAGCACACCTGGCCCCTCAGCCCACCAGGTGCTGGGCCATTGCCTGCCCTAATATGGCAGGAGAATGAGAGATTTATAACCCTTGTGAGCTTACTGCACGTAAATCTTGATTTTTTATCTACTAGCAGCTGGCAAAGTCTTCCTTGTGGTTTCCTCATATGCCTCCAGATCAGGGGCTTAGAGCAGATGCCGCCTAGGGGAACCACCTCTGATGCTCGTTGTCAGAGAGGGCTAAGCAAGTTCAATGACATCCACAGTTATGCAGCTGGAACACACAAGAGCAGGGATTTAAACCCTGCCCCAAACTCCATGCATCCCCCATTGGGTTGCTGGTACTCATTCCATTGTACCAGAATTTCCCTGCCCTCTGGTTGGATGAAGAGCCAAGATCTCAACTTCCCACCAGCCCAGCAATCGAGAGTTCTTTGTTGATGACTATTGTGGGTCTAGAAGAAGGCCGCTGAAATACCTGGAAACTTTAGAAGGCCAAGGACCCTGGATTTCTCAGTTTTAGAGAAGGGAAGGCAGTCAAAACTGATACTGTCTTCAAGACTCTGAAGGCATAATGGCTGTGTTATGATGAAATAGCAAATGTGGACTAGGAGGGAAGGGCATAAGTGACCTGAGAGGCACTGGATTGGACATCAGGGAGAATTTTGAGTTCCAGGAGGATGCAACACTGGAAAAGGTGGTAGTGAGTTTTTTTTGTTTTTTCTTAAGGGACCACAGTTGTTGAATTTAATGTGGTCCTGCTTGGGAGCAAGGACTGGATGAGTTGACCAATCACTCGTGGTCTCTTGCTGCCTAGTGACATGTGATTGGGGCTGTCTTGCTCCGTTCCACAAAGATCACACACCAAAGAAGTGAATCCACTTGCAGCTCTCCTAGGAGGCCCACAAGGACTGCAGACTGTCCCTTTGCCCCACCTCCAGACCTAAAGAAGCAAGAAGACAAAAATGAGGAAAATAGCTCCAACTCTGCAGGAGACAGAGGGAAACACTTTATATGCCTGAAACATCTTCGCGAAGGGTGTCTGCACCCCAGAGAAGCTCAGTGGGGAAGATCATGCAGAGAGAGCCCAGGGTTCTTCCATGCTGGCCCAGCTTCCTCCTCGCCCATCTTCTTGCACGAGACAGTGTCCATTGGAGCAACTCAGCACTGGGTGAGGTGATGACACACAGGGGTATTTCACGAGGAGCGGCTGACTGAGGCCAGGATGTGGGCGCTGGCTGGTTGAAGTGAGCAGGAGATGGAGCCCTATGTATCATACTTGTTCCCCTTCAAGAGGAAGCAGACAGGGGCAGGCAGAGGGAAGCCACAACTTTAAATCTCAGGGGCTTCCTCTTTAGTGCTTTTTGCTTTTGGAACACCAAGAAATTTCGCTTTCAAAACCCACACGGGTCCTTAGCTCACCTGAGCCTCGTTAACCAGGGGCCGAAGGTTACTGTGAATTTGTGGCACGGAGCACAATTCCAAAGGAGACTGCGTGGCATGGAGGAGAAGAGCAAGGCCTCAGAGTCAGCAGTTGGGAGTCCACACCCAGACTTGGTGGATCACTCTGAGACCCTAGGTGATTGCTTAACCTCTGTGATCTTCGGTATGGCAATAATCACGGGTCCTCCCGGGAATGCCGTATGAACAAAATGAATTAAGTCCAGTGTGTTGCATGGTCTCTACACACAAGCTTTTGCTGCATGTCTCTCAGTCCCCTTCTCTCTTGACTTTGCCTTTGATCACCAAAATAAGTAGATGAAGGGGAAGAAACGCCAGAATCCTGATCAGAGCATGTGTGCTCAGTTGCTGCTTCTAACTCCACATGGCAGAAGTTCTCAGCCCCTAAGACCTTCCCTGAGCGCATGCTAAGTCACTTCAGTTGTGTCTGACTCTTTACGACCCTATGGACTGTAGCCTGCCAGGCTCTTCCATCCATGGGATTCTTCAGGCAGAGACTTCCCTGGAGCACGTGTTAAAACGCAGAGTGCTGGGCCCCACACCTGATGAGGGTGGGCCCAATAATTTGCTTTTCTGGCAGGCTCTAAGTGCTGCTGCTGGTGGTAGTCAGGGAACCACACTTGGAGAACTACCACGATAAGGAATATTTACAAAATGGTGTCACACATTTTCAAAGCACTATCCAGTTTTCTTAAACCATCTAAATTTGGGTGAGGCACCTTCTGACTAAAATTCAGCTAAGCAGTGTGCCTGAGGGGCAAAGGGAAACGATGGAAGGCGAGAGTGAGCAAGCCCTCCAGGGGAACTGACCTGGCTTTGATCCACTGCAACCTTGTTTGCGCCTAACAAAGGCGAGGAGGCCCTTCTGTGATGCCAACTCCTGCTTGGCAGCACTGATACCGAATCACCTTGCTCGTGGTCACAGAGACTCTACCACGGGTCTCGTCCTGGGCAGCCTCGGAATCTCTTGTTTGCGTTATGTTGCAAGCCAAGGATACATGAGAGTCTCTGGGGAAGCCTGTCAGTCCTTCACTCATGCAGGCCCTGGCCTCAGAGGTCCTGACTGCACAGACCTGGGGTGCCACTCCGGAGGCGAGTCCCCACCTCCCACGGGAATCCAGAACAGGAGAGCTCCAGACCGCTTCCTGGGCAGCGCCTTATGAGGCACCACCCTGAGCTGTTACCCACGTCTTGTTAGCCACAGAGACAATGCTGGACAGACCTGAGGCTGAGGTTAAGCAGGGGTCCACACCTGTCCTTTTCATCACCTTCTAACTACATGTACCCCCACAAAGCCAAGCTGCTCATTAATTCAACAAATATTGGTGCATGCGTGCATGCTAAGTCGCTTCAGTCGTGGCTGACTCTTTGTGACCCTATGGACCGTAGCCCACCAGGCTCTTCTGTCCGTGGGATACTCCAGGCAAGAATACTGGAATGGGTTGCCATGCCCTCCTCCAGGGGATCTTCCCAACCCAGGTATCAAACCCACGTCTCTTACACCTTCCTGCATGGGCAGGTGGGTCCTTTACCACAAGGGCCACCTGGGAAGCCCCCAGATATTGGTGAGCCTGTGTTATAGACCAGGCACTGTGCTCAGTCCTGGGAATACAATGGTGAGTAAACTACAGGATGGGAGGGAGCACAGGGTGAGCAAGGCCCCAAGGGGGTGGGATTCAAGGAGGCATTCATGTTGGAGGCACTTATGAGTGAAGCTGAGTGAGGGCCTCCACCAACTTTGCCTTTGTACCCTGGGCCCCTGGTTTGCTCGGCCCTAGTCCCGGTCCTGGACAAACAGGCCCTGTCCTTTGGGAACACGCCTTCTAGAGCAGGAGGTGTGGCTTTGGAGGAAGTGCCTGAACAATGAGAGGACACCTGCTGTGTGTGAAGAGGTGGGAAGAGCATGATCAAGCAGAGGGAACACAGCGTGCAGGGTGAGGGTGGGGGCACGCTTGAGGGGCTGGCAGAGCCCGCGGGGCTAACGCAAGGCGATGAGGCCTGGGCGAGTGGAGGAAGGGATGGGCCCTGATCACGTAGGGCCCTGTAGGTCTTGGTAAGGGTTGTGGCTTTTATTCTACCACAGGAGGAAGTCACTGAAGGGTTTTAAGTAGAGTGACATGGTCCATCTTACAGATTTGGAAGCACTTTCTGCCTGCTGTGAGGGAAATGGAGCAGGAAAACAAAGGGAAGCAAGGGGTCTGTTAGGAGGTGTGGCACGGGCAGCTGAAAGGTGATGTCCTCTCGTGGCCCTGGAGGTAGAGACAGGTGGGCAGACTCGAGATCGGACTTGAAGATAGAATCCACAGGACTCGGTGATGGGAACTGACAGGGCTTCGTGATGAACTGAACGCAGAGGAGAGAGGAAGGCAGCCATCAGCCATGAGAAACTGGGTGGATGGAGGGGCCATTTCCTGAGTTGAAGAAAGCAAGAGGAAAATCTGAGCAGACGCTCAGAGTTCTCCCTGAGAATCTCGAGTTTGAGTTTCTCAAGTTTCTGTGAGATGTCCAGGTTGGGATGTTGTATTGGAACATATGAGCACGGAGTCTAGAGGCAGAGTCTGTGAAGGCGCCGTAAATTCGGGGGCCATGAGCGTGGAGGTGGGCGTCGACATTATGGGTGAGTGAGGAGAGAATGACTGTTTTGAACCCACTGCTTAGAGGCAGGGACATAAGGATGGTCCAGCAGAAACTGGAAGGAATGGCTGCAGAGGTGGGAGGATAACTGAAAGAAGAGAATGCTTTCAGAACAGCCTGGGCAACTCCACACAAGACTGAGAAGAGGGTCTTCAGAGAGCAGCCTCATTGAGCAAGGCCCAGAGGTCAGAGTGTCTGGAACAGGAGACAGGTAAAAACCTAAACCTTCAGGTCAGCAAAGAGATGGAGAAGCTAAAGCCCCCATCACTCGTGGTTCAAGCTGGAGCCCTTGTCTGGAACCAGACCCCTGCCCATTGGCATCCCCAGGACACCTGTTTGCAGAAACATTTCTCCGTTGCCCCAGGAGATCATCTTGCCGGGACCAAGTCATCTATCTTCCCTCCTCTGAGAGCCCTGCTGCTGCAGCCCTGCCCAGGCAAAGAGCAGATCACTCACTGCTGAGCCACCCGCCCCCTCTGGGGGAAACTGACAGCTGTTTGACAGCCATGCAGTGGGACCATTTGAGGCAAGAAATGAAGACAGATGCTCATCATTAAGTTCATTTATGTGCCATTTACTCCTCTCTGTCATTAGTGAAGATGCCTGTGAATGGACCAGAGTGGATGTGAGGTCCTTGGCCCTGGCCTCTCCAGACAGGCACGAGTGGTGCAGCCTCTCCAGCTTGACCAGGCATGGCCTCCATCTCTTCTGGAACTTCCCCAAACTCTGCTCTCCTCAAACTCCTTCTGCTCCCTCGTAGCCCCTCTCCCTCTCCGCCCACCTTTTAAAAAGTCATTAGGAAGAGATCTGTACCTCCCAGTGTGATTCTGACTCATGGATATTTGCCCAAAAGTAATGGTGCATGCCAAACGCTAAACCTCTTTTCAAGGGCAGGTTCCTGAAGGAGAGGCTGTGGAAAAGTTTCCTAAATAAAACCAGCTGTTTCCCTGAAGATGCTCACATAGAGAAGCACTTGCCACCCACTGATGTGCTGTTGTGTCTGGAGGTGTCCCTGGGATGGAGCCCACCTCGAGGATCTCACCCACTTCCTCTCTCCCATCCCCGCCCTCTGTGAGCCTGAGGGTCTCTCTCTTCTCCATCAGCTGGTCCCAGGCTCTCTGTGTCCACAACACAGGCTGCAGCCGGAGTGTATGGAGTTCGTTTAAGGTGCCTCCATTTTGCTAGATCATTTATTCATAATGCTGCAAAGCCGTTGGGGAAGAAAGCACTTGAAAAAAGCAGGCATGGAAGTCAGAACAAACAGAAGCGGCCCCAGCTCCCAGCAGGGAGCCCGAGCAACACGACAGACACAGCCCGCCCTTCCACCCCGGCCACCCCCAGCAGGGCGCTCTCCCCAGCCCTGCAAACCCAGGCCCCCAGAGGACCAGGGAACAGCCCACATCAGCCAGCCTGGCACTCACAGCAGGAGCCCCCCTGGTGGCACTCCAGGAGAAGCACCCACCCTCTTGGCTCCTCTCCCCCAGCAGAGAGTTGATCCAGCCTTGGGGGATGTACGGGGTGGCTGGAATGTTGGTTTCTGCCCTCCTTCACCGCAGCCCCCTCATCTAGTCGGTTCCCAGATCCTGCTGATTGCATCTCAGATGTGCCTTGCCTTGCTTCAAGGCCTTTGTAACTCCTGTCCCCAGGCCATGAGAGACACCCCAAACCTGACCAGAGGAGTGAGGAGAAGGGACCCAAGGGGAGAGTACAGGTCAGCTGGACTGGCAAGACGAGTGTTGTCCAGGACAGTCAGGAGGGAGGAGAGGTTATTTCAGGCAGTGGAAAGAGTAGCGTCAAGGTGTGAAGGTGCAGAAGAACCTGGGGTTCAGGAGGGAGAGCTGTAGACAGACAGGATGTTGTAGTAGCCGAAACTGTGGGCTCTCGAACCTGGCTGCCTGGGGTCACATCCCAGCTCTGCCACAGAGTACCTGGAGGAACAGCCTCGAGGTACGTCAGGGTCCCCATGAAGAAAATGCAGATAATCATAGTATCTGTCTCATGAGTCTTCTGTGAAATTTATATGACTCGGCATGTATGAGCACTTAGGACAGAATGGCCCATAATAGGACACCTGGACTGGAATGATTGGCAAGAAAGGCAAGGGCCAGATCATGAAGAAGCCTGAGTGCACTGCATGCTGTGGGTGAGTGATTTTCACTCTGACTCCTAGTCGCTCCAAGGAAGAAGGCTGAGGGGTTGAAGGTAGGAATGCTGGGGAGGGGGGGTGCAGTCGTGTCCGACTCTTCATGACAGTTAACTCTGGGTGTTGCTGTTCAGATGTTAAGTCCTGTCCCACTCTGTGACCCCATGAACTGCAGCATGCCAGGCTACCTGTCCTCCACTGTCTCCCAGCGTTTGCTCAAACTCGTGTCCATCAAGTCAGTGATTTCATCCAACCATCTCATCCTCTACACAACAAACTGTAGATCAGAACAAACTGTGGAAAATTCTTAAAGAGATGGGAACACCAGACCACTTGACCTGCCCCCTGAGAAGTCTATATGCAGGCCAAGAAGCAACGATTAGAACTGGACATGGAACAACAGACTGGTTCCAAATCGAGAAAGGAGATTGTCAAGGCGTATATCATCACCCTGCTTAAACTTATATGCAGAGTACATCATGCGAAATGCCGGGCTGGAGGAAGCACAAGTTGGAATCAAGGTTGCTGGGAGAAATATCAATAACCTCACCCTTATGACACCACCCTTATGGCAGAAGGCAAAGAGGAACTAAAGAGCCTCTTGATGAAAGTGAAAGAGGAGAGTGAAAAAGTTGGCTTAAAACTCAACATTCAGAAAACTAAGATCATGGCATCTGGTCCCATCACTTCATGGCAAATAGATGGGGAAACAATGGAAGCAGTGACAGACTTTACTTTTTTGGCTTCAAAATCACTGCAGATGGTGACTGCAGCCATGAAAGTAAAAGACATTTGCTCCTTGGAAGAAAAGCTATGACCAACCTAGACAGCATATTAAAAAGCAGAGACATTACTTTGCCACAAAAGTCTGTCTAGTCAAAGCTATAGTTTTTCCAGTGGTCATGTATGGATAGAGTTACTATGAAGAAAGCTGAGTGCTGAAAAATCGATGCTTTTGAACTGTGGTGTTGGAGAAGTCTCTTGAGAGTCCCTTGGGCTGCAAGGAGATCCAACCAGTCCATCCTAAAGGAAATCAGTCCTGAATGTTGATTGGAAGGACTGATGCTGAAGCTGAAGCCACTTTGGTCACCTGATGCAAAGAACTGACTCACTGGAAAAGACCCTGATGCTGGGAAAGATTGAAGGCAGGAGAAGGAGACAACAGAGTATGAGATGGTTGGATGGCATCACCAACTCGATGGACATGAGTTTGAGTAAGCTCCGGGAGTTGGTGATAAACAGGGATACCTGGCGTGCTGCAGTCCATAGGGTCACAAAGAGTCGAACACGACTGAGCGACTGAACTGAACTGATCTCATTCTCTATTGTCCCCTTCTCCTGCCCTCAATCTTTCCCAGCATCAGGATCTTTTCCAATGAGTCAACTCTTCATATCAGGTGGTCAAAGTATTGGAGCTTCCGCTTCAGCATCTGTCCTTCCAACAAATATTCAGGGTTGCCTCATTTCTAAGCCACTTTCATCCATTGTGTATATTTCATTTGAAGAAGAGTTTTCCAGATACAAAACTAGTTTGGAATGGGGGGGCCACTGAACAGTTTGGACAGGAGAACCCTCTGATTACAGCGAGGAGGATAGATCCGAGGGGTTGGGAGCTGTGCTTATGCTTAGTTGCTCAGTTGTGTCTGACATTTTGCAACCCTATGGACTGTCGCCTGCCAGGCTCCTCTGTCCATGGGGCTTCTCCAGGCAAGAATACTGGAGTGGGTTGCTATTTCCTCCTCCAGGGGATCTTCCCAACCCAGGGATGGAACCCAGGTCTCCCTCGTTGCAGACGGAGTCTTTACCATGTGAGCCTCCAGGGGATTGGAGGAGGGAGTCAGGAAACTGGGAGGTCCTGGTATGGGTCAGAGCTAATGTAGTACGGAGGGGAGGGGAGGAGCAGGCCTCAGAGTCTGCAGACTTACAGGGCAGAACAGCCTGGCTGGGAAACTGACTGGTTATGGAGACCACAGGAGGGCTGGGAAGCTGGGATCCTATCAGCGTCTCTTCCCCGTGCGTGCGTGCTAAGTCGCTTCAGTCATGTCCGACTCTGTGACCCTATGGACTGTAGCCCGCCAGGCTCCACTGTTCATGAGATTTCCCAGGCAAGAGGACTAGAGTGGGTTGCCAGTTCTTCCTCCAGGGGATCTTCCCGACCTGGGGATCCACTCTTCCCCGGCCACCCATTTTTCCTGCAATTCTGCTGAAGTCCTGCTTTCCACAGGGGAGAAAGTCCAAACACCCCTCAGGGCCTCAGAGACCTGGCCCTGCCTCCCTTCCCCACTGCTCCCCAGCACAGCAACCACCTCTTCCCTCCCCTCATGCCACTCCCTTGGCATCACTTGCTGTCCCCTGGTGGCAACCCACCTCCCCGCTCTCTCGGGTCTGACTGGCCTCCTGACCACTCTGTCTAAACAGCCTCCACCCTGCCCCCACCTTCACCGTCTGTCCCTGCCCAGGTTCATTCAGCGCTCTACAATGCTCTCTTGCTCACTTTAGTTTTGTCTCCCTCCCCCAGAACACAAGCCCCTGGAGGGCTGGGACTCTGTCTCACTACTACTGTCTCCCTGTATCTGGAAACATTTTGTAGGTGGTACCGAATGGATGGCACAGGTGAAGATGGCCTCTGGTGTGGGCGTCTAGGCGGAAGGTGACGCTATGGGCTGAGAGGCAAATAGGGATGGAAGAGCAGGTGTCGAGAGGTCTCGGTCGCCCGCTGAGTCAAGGGCACACTGTGCGGTGTGGGCCCTGAGGCAGACACGCCAGCCTGGCCTGGGCTGTTCTCAGCCTGCCCTGTGGTCCGCATCGCCCTCTGGCCTCGTTGGACCTCCATGCCCCCGCTCTGTGTCTTTATGCACCCGGTAACACCTGCCTGGGAACTGCTTGCTTGCTTCTTCTCCTGTAAGCAAAAGAAAAGATTCACTCACCTTGCTAGAGCCTCCCGAGTGTCACCCTCTCTGGGTGACAAATTCCTGGCAGTTTCTTCTTTCCTCCTGTAGGTCCCTCATCTTCTCCACAGCTCTCTTACAGCAGTAATCAAGCCAGACACTGCTGCTTACCTATGTGCCTTTCTCTCTCCTGCCTTATACCAAGACTGTGAGCTCGCGATAATACTAGTTGTGATGGTCGTAACAAATTATAATAGCAGCTAATGCTTTCTGCGGAGAAGGCAATGGCAAGCCACTCCAGTACTCTTGCCTAGAAAATCCCATGGATGGAGGAGCCTGGTAGGCTGCAGTCCGTGGGGTCGCTAAGGGTCGGACACGACTGAGCGACTTCACTTTCACTTTTCACTTTCACATATTGGAGAAGGAAATGGCAACCCACTCCAGTGTTCTTGCCTGGAGAATCCCAGGGACGGGGGGAGCCTGGTGGGCTTCCGTCTATGGGGTCACACAGAGTAGGACACGACTGAAGCGACTTAGCAGCAGCAGCAGCAATGCTTTCTGAGTGCTTACTGTGTGAAGGCACTATGCTAAGCACTTGGCACAGATTACCTCATTTAATCTTTATTTAACAACCTTAGGAGGTAGGTACTGTTGTTAGCCCCGTTTCACAGATTAGAAAACCAAGACTAGAAAAGAATGAAAGTATGTCACACTCCTCATAAACAGAGCTGGACCCTGGACCCTGAGTTTCCTGACCTCAGGTCCACAGGCTCAACCATTCCTTCATCAGCCAGTATTTCCTGAGCTCTTACTGTGAATCGGGCCCTGGGCTAGACATGGGGGATTGATGAGTAAAACCAACCCGTATACCTGCTCCCACAGAGGCCCCATCTAATGAGAACACTGCATTCATCATAAAATCCCCACAGTTAAATAGAAGCTATGGTCATGGCGTGGGCTCTGAAGAGGTCTAGGGGGCCGTGGGGGTGGATATCAGTCCTGGCGTCCAGCCTCCACATCTGACTCATCTCTACCCCCAATTCCAAGCCCCAGGCCTACACAGAGCGATTGCTCACTGGCTCTTTCTTTACCCGTTGAAGCCAAATTGGCTTCCACCCCATCCTTTCCCTTCCAGCCCCCCAGCCCCAGGGTAACAGCACTTCCTGCCCAGTGCTTCAAAGATCCTTTTACTCTCCTGTGACTTTTCTGAAAGTGTAGCAGATACTTCTCTGCTGATGCTGAGTGATTCAGACAAGCCACTTAATGATTGAGAGACTAGAAGTGTTCTCTAAGAGATGGGGAAGCATCGTTTTTGCTTCACTCAGCCTGGATTCCCCAGACAGACGCAGAGGCATTGACGCCACTCATTGCCTATTTAAGAGGAAGAAGGTCAGCCCTGGAGAATAACAAAACAGGTGAGGGGCAGTGGGAACTGAAGGAATGAAAGCATATGAAATTCAAAACAAAGTTCCTGGATACCTTGAGGTGAGTAAATAGACATCCTTGAAAGTGTGAAAGTGAAAGTGCTGATCACTCAGTCGTGTCCGACTCTTTGCAGCCCCATGGACTGTAGCCCACCAGGCTTCTCTGTCCATGGAATTCTCCACGAAAGAATACTGGAGTGGATTGCCATTCCCTTCTCTAGGTATCTTCCCTACCCAGGGATCAAACCCCGGTCTCCTGTATGGCAGGCAGATTCTTTCCCCTCCGAACCACCAGGGAAGCCCTTAGGCATCCTTGGACCATCTTAATTGGTGATGGCTGATGATGGATTTTTCTAGTTTGAATGCTTGATTTTTATGGCTGGTAGGGACCTTAAGGCTACAGCATCTGGGGTAATGCTCTCATTTTATAGACCAAAGCCCAGAGATGTGAAATGACAGGCCTGAGTACTTAGTGGTGGCAGGATTAAATAAAGTCCCGCTCTTTCCTGGGCAGGCCACAGAGAGGACATTTTTTTTCTACACCTAGGGCTGTGTGAGTGCATCAAGGAGAGAAAAGTGCTTTAATGAGCTGTTGCAGGTGGACTCCTGGGGAACCAGCAAGGGCAACGTGGTGCAGTGGGTGGGCCTTTACAGATCTTACTGCCCAGACGTCTGGGCGCGGCAGCCAGGGGACATTGCTTCTAGTATAGGCAATAATGTAGGTAGACAGGCTTCATGCAATTAAGAACAGGGTTCTCTAAGCGCCAACATCCTGGCTGCAGGCCTGCCCCTCTCCAAGCAGTAGTCAAGACTTTCACCAGCTGCTCCTGGGCTCAGACCCACCCTATCAGCCCCTTGGGTCAGCAGTCCAGAGGGCTAAGTTGGAGTCTGCTTCTTTCTGGACAGCAGTGACCTCTTCTGCACCAGGGAGCTCATTGCCAGTCAGGGGCCTTATGGTGGCCTCTCTTGACAGAAGGTGAAGATGAAAGCAATAATGTGCTGGCTGTTCTGCAGCCCCTGGTCACCCCTAGTTATATTAAAGCCAAAGCCACAAACATCCTCAGTGAGGATAAAAGGCTGGCAAGTGTTCAGGATCTGAGGCTGAAACCTCCTGAGAAAGCAGGTGGTGCCGAGAGGACTCAGCAAGGCTGCCCATGGGGCCAAGCTGGGCCTGGCTTTCCAGAGAAGAAGGTGCCTCCAGGAGATGCTGACTTTCTGTCTGCTTAGCCCCATCTATGTACTCAAAAGTAAACTATTTATTTTCCTTTATCAAGTAACCTGGTCCTCTGCTGTCTACAAGGGCTTCCCAGGTGGCTCTAGTGGTAAAGAAACCCCCTGCCAATGCAAGAGACATAAGAGATGAAGGTTCAATCCCTGGGTAGAGGAGATCCCCTGGAGAAGGGCATGGCACCCCACTCCAGTATTCATGCCTGGAGAATCCCCATGGACAGAGGAGCCTGGCAGGCTACAGTCCGTGGAGTCACAAGAGTCGGACATGACTGAAGCGACTGATCACACACCGCTGTCTACATGTGCAAGGGAATAATATTTGCCTTGACCCACTGAGCCAAGAGTAGCTGTTTTGCCATCAGGCCCAATCACCCACAGCAGAAGGTCCAAGATCGGACTCCGGGCCACCTGGCCCCAGTTTCCTCTCTGCCCCCAAGTCATAGTGGATTCTTGACCCACTCCTTTTGCCTGTTGGGGCCCAAGCGATGGAGGTTGGAGCTCACTGTTGGGTGCAGGAACCAGGAGGCGGGGTGGGGAGTTCCAAATCTGGCTGCGGACTCAGCAGTTGGCTGTGCCCCCAGCGGGCGGCTCTACTGAGGAAGAGACTCTGTGCTGTCCCTGGAGGGAGCCATCTCTGAGGGCGGTCTACAGAGCCCCAGGGGATTCTGCTCACCCTGAGGGCTCTCCCACAGCTCCAGGCAAGTCTCCTAAGCTCACAAACAAACCAGCTTAGACTCCTGCGAAAAGACTGCCTTTGAAGGCTTCACTCTGCATCTGTCAGGTGGCTGAGTGGGAAAACGTGACAACAGCCTCATGCTCACTCCTCTCACAGTAAAGAGTCACACGTGACTGAGTGACTGAGCACACGCTCACAGGGACCCTGGGAACTTCTAGATTGCTTACCAGGGCCCTAACTTGATGGTAACATTGATATGGAGAACTGTTCCTTTTGAGGGTTCTTCTGCCTAAAATGTAACCGTCTGTGTAGCTCCTCTTGGGCTATCAAGCATCTCTGAAGCACAGTAGGTGTAAAGCGAAGGCCCTGCCCCAAAGCGGCCTCTAGTCCCTGGGCGCTACAAGGGGGCTTGGCTGCAGCAAAGCAGGGACTTGTTCACCCCTGTGAGCACCTCAGGGGCAGAAAGTGCAGCAGGGACGTGGGGACACATGCTCACTATGGGCTGGACCCTGGGCAAGGGTCCCTGTGAGGGGCGTGGCCCTGGGCCCTCCAAGATGCATGGGATTGTCATCCAAACACAGACAGGAGGAGGCATGTTGGCCAAAGGGACCAAAGATACACCGGCTGGTTGGAGCAGAGGGTTGGCAAGGAGGGATACAGAAAAATAGGTGAGGTGGTAGGACAGGACTAATCGTTAAGGGTCTGGAATGCAAGCTCGGAGGATGGGTCTTGATTCTGGAAGCCGCACAGGGGGCGCAACCGAGAGCATTCGGGCAGCAGCCCTGGCCTGTAAACGTCTGGCCCCACAGCACTCATTTGACCTCAGCAAGTCACTTAACTTCACCAGTCATTCCCTCCTACATGCAGTGGGGGTACTAAGATCACCCATCCCACAGGGCTGTGGTGAGACTCACGGAGGTAATTCAGCAAAGGACTTGGCACACAGTACGCATGCAATAACCTTGGTTCTTCTTGCTGTTATTGAGGCTGAACGGGTTTCTTGAACACTGGGCAGGATTGCACCTTGGAGGATTATAAGGAAATCAAGGGAGTTGGGGGCCTCCTTGTAGTTCGGTGCCTCCTCTAGAGATGGAACATTCAGCCAGGTGCACTGCTGACCTGACCCCTCCTGCCTGAGGGGACAGTCATGCTTCCCTGTGCCACTTGTCACGGGCCATTTCCTGTTTCTCTCTCCCTGGACTAGGGGACTCCGGAGGGAGACAGGAGATGCACCTGAGCGAGATGGAGATCCTGGCTCCTTTCCCTCTCCTTCCCTCCTTTCCTCCCTCCCTCCCTCCCTTCCCTCCTTTTCCCTCCTCCCCTCCCTTCCCCTGCACCAGGTCTTTCTTAGTTCTGCCATTTGGGATCTTTAGTGGCAGCGTGTGGGATCTAGTTTCCCAACCAGGGCTCAAACCCAGGTTCCCTTCTTTAGGAGCACAGAGTCTTAGCCACTGGACCACTAAGGAAATCCTCTTGGCGCCTTCCATTTAACTGGTTACACCCCTGTAGGCTACATGCGTGTTGAGGGAGACAGCACACTCTCCACAAAACATGGAGCCTCTAACAGGATCTCAGTCAATCCAAATGGAAAGAACAGGCGAAGTTGTGGTCTAAGGTCTAGAGGAGCCAGGGTTACCTTGAGATGTTCCCTAGGTGGGCTGCTATTCTGAGGGTCGGAGTCCAGCTGTGCCTCCCACCAGCTGCACAAGCCTGGTCAGGACATTACAGTTGAGTTTAACCACTGAGTTCTTGTCTGTGAGATGGAGGGAATAATGACAATACCCCCTGCCTTGCAGAGTCACTGTGAGCCTCAAAGGTTGGAATGCCCATCACAGAAGAGCTTCACAGGGCGCCGTTTGTGGGTTCTGGTCTGGGCGCCATGTACTAGGGTGTGTGTGTGGTGGGTAGGGGGGTGGGATAGCTCTGTCTACAGTGCGTCCAGCTCTGCCCCAGCCAGACACCACCCTTCCACCCCTCACCCCCGCCCACAATACCCCCATCCCCTTCTTGTCCATGGAGCTGGGTGGATTCACCTGCTACTCCTGGGATTTGATTTGGGAGTGGGTTGAAAAAGGACAAATTTCAGGCTAGGGAAAGGGTGGGTATAGTGCCACCTAGAGGAGAGCATTGGTCCACGTGCTCTGGAAGGGGTGGGGGAATTATTCTGCAGGAGGGGCCAAGTGTCAGGAGTCTCTCAGAGTCCCCAGCAGAGGGTGGTTCTTTGTGAAGAGAAGAGACAAAAATCTTGGCGCAATCCTTGACTGCTCTGTTTCTCTGAAGTCACCTCCTCCAGGAGGCCTCCCCAGCCAGCCTGAAATCAGAGCCACCCCAAACCCTGACCTCTTCTCCTTCCACCCTGGATCTGGGGGGTTTTAAGGAGGAGACATCTCTATATCCTGGAGCCCCACATCAGCCTCAGAGCCTGAGAGAGGGATTTTGCAGTGATAGCACCCTCCTCTGTCAGCTGGGGAACAGGAAGAGGAGGCAGTCCAGCTGAGTGCTGTTTAATTCAACAGTTGGACATGCTTACCATCTTTGAAGTTTTCCTATTCCCTGTTGCTCAGAAACTTTCTGGGATTCCTGGTCATGATGCTTCTGGGGTCAGGAGAGGCAGCAGGGTATATGCTCCAGGCTGGACAGAGTGGATCCAAGACCTGGCACAGACATGGAATGGCAAGTGTATGTCTTCTTGGTCAGTACCATGTCCTGGGCAGGTCCTGATTCCTTGTGCTTCCACTTGCAAGCCTGAAAGTTGGAGTGCTAGGTGTGTTTCAGCAAAGGCCAGGAAGCTGCCAGGGTTTCCCGGGTGGCGCTAGCAGTAAAGAACCTGCCTGCCAATGCAGGAGACTCAAGAGAGGACGGTTCAATCCCTGGGTCGGGAAGATCCCCTGCAGGAGGGCATGGCAGCCCACCCCAGTATTCTTGCCTGGAGAATTCCATGGACAGAGGAGCCTGATGGCTATGGTCCATGTGGTCACAAAGAACTGGACACAACTGAAGCGACTTAGCACACAAAGAAGCTTTCAAGGCAGAGGGCCTCATGAAGAATCCCTGAGCTGAGAGCTAGAATCAGATATACTGGGAGAGGGGACCCCTGCTGGCCAGAGTGGGTCTTGTACAGGATACTGTTATGACCACAGGCCAGCAGGGTGGGGAGTCAAGGGCTCAAGTGACCGAGAAGGGTAAGCTAGAAAATAGGGTTGTGCCCCCAAGGGCTTGGTGGTCTGGAGGGGCTGCAGCCAAAGGGCACAGGTAGGGCAGGTGAGGCCAAAGCAGGAGGGAGAGGACCGGGACCAGAGTCTGATCAGAGCTGAGAAGGAACGTTGAAGAGGACAGTGTCTGCTGAAGAGCCAATGTCGTCATCACTGCCTTTTATACCCAGTTACTCCCAGGACAGAGGCCAGACCATCCGGCCTTACAGCACTCTGCCTCGGAGAGCTTCTCCTGGGCTCCGATGTGGCTCTGCGACTGCACAGGAGCTGTGTGGCCCTCACCTGCCCTCCTGTCTGCTTCTTTGCAGGAAAGTGTGGATTTGGGCGAGATCATGTTCTCCCTCTGCTACCTGCCCACAGCAGGCAGGCTCACCCTCACCGTGATCAAATGCCGGAACCTCAAGGCAATGGACATCACAGGCTACTCAGGTACCTCTCCCACCCAGGTGCTTGTCACATGGCCTCTCCACAGTCCAGATTTTAGGATATGGAGAGATGTTCAGAGAGAAAGGGGAGGAATTGCCAATATTCTTCGATTGGAGCACAGCCCTGCAGGCAAATGGCCTGGCTTTGAATACCAGTTTTGCCATTTCCTTGCGGTGTCATGTTTTGGTTTCCTGATCTGAACAGAACAAGAAAACCTTACACAGGTTGCTTTAAGGATAAACAAGTTAATTCATGTAAATGCTTAGAAATAAGCCAGACACCTAATAAGCTGTCAGCTGTTGTTGTTCAGTCGCTCAGTCGTGTCCAGCTCTGCGACTGAGCAGTCAGTAGATATTAGCTGTTACAATCATTCTTTCTCTTGGAGGATGGAGAGGATAAGAAGCAAATAAATGGGAGGAAAAAATAAGGAGGAAAAATCTTTCTAGTTGGTGTGAGGCCTCAGGACTTCCAAGGGTTATGTCAGGTTTGAGTGTCCTAAGTGTTTGTTGATCCACGAAGCCCTGCAGCAGCCCTGTAGTGAGTCAGAGGAATAGAATCACTGAAAAGCAAAGTGTATTTGTATTTGAGGTTTTCCTGCAGGGCTCTGGGCCTCTGTCTCAGCACCAGGAGAGCCACTAGGTACCACAGGAGAGACAAGTGCTGTTCTAGCAACTGAGGAGATGCTTGTTTGGAGGCTGCCTCAGAGCCTGCAGGCTGGACACAGTGTCAGAGGTTTGATCCTTTCCCACAATTCTGCAAGTTGTTGTTATTATGCAGGATTTTGGGTTGTAATTTAACAGCAGAGTCTCAGGAACCTTCTGCCCTGAGTTGACTCAAATTAGCCCAAGAAGTGAAAGAGGGTGGAGCGTTCCAAGGAGCAGGCACGTAGAATAAGTAGCCTGAGCCACGCTCAGATGCAGATGCTTGGTTTGTTTCCCTAAAACTCCCTCCTAAGAGGCTCTCCTCCAGATTCTGATTACAACATAAATCCACTCCAGAGGTGCCTCTGAACTTGGCTGAGAGTGTGTGGAAGATTTTCCCTTTCATTCTTTATTTCCTTAGTATAATCACAGTTGCAAAGAGGTGATGATCCAGATGAACACACCTGGGCCCAGACCCAACCTGGTGCAGTTGGAAGAAGACGAGATATTAGGCTTTGGAAAATGAGGTTTCAGGAAAGGGTGGTCAAGAAATGCTGAAGTCAGGTGTATTTGTGTCGGCTTTGAATGCCTCTGCTCCCAGAGCTCCCCCCTACTGCCACCCCCGCGTCTCTGTGCATCACTCACGCCTTCCAGGCTGAAAGCTGCCCCTGAAAGCGCCTGCCCTGATGCTTTTCCTTCCACAGACACTACCACCACACATCAGAACATGGTGGGGAGCTTAAAGAACCTCTTCCCACATGTACAAGGCTCTTGGGCATCAGCAAGCTGCCTTCCTCCAAAAATGCAACCAATGTAGATTTCATTTTAATAAAATAAGTGTATGCAGGGACAGAAATTCACTGAGGCCTCTCAAAACTGCTGAAGGAAATAGGATTTAGCTGCCCAAGTCCCCACGCTGTCTTCTCTGGTGTAATTAAGTTGATGAGCTAGAGAGAGAGGGCTTATAGCGAGGCCACCAAGATAATCATGTGGGTTGTTGCACATCAGAGGGTTGGGGGTGAGAGATTTTTCTCATGCTAAGTTCCAACCTCTCTCACGATTGCCTCTCTCTTCTACCTGGGTTTGGAATTGGTTATTTTGTTTGTTTTCATTTGGAATCTGGTATTACATCCCAGCTTGGTTCTGACGATGCAAGGGTCTTCGTTTTGCTAGCAATTTCCATCTTGTTCACTGATGTAAGCGAGTGTCTGGGACAGTTCATGGAACATTATAAGCGTTAAATAAGGATGTATTGAATGATGAATGAATGGGTAACGTTGTCAAAGGGTGATGCACCTGGGACATTCACGCCAGGGGTCTCTCAAACTCGATCTCCTGTTTTGGAGGATAAGTTTGAGTTTGCCCTCAGCCCAGATTGCTTTGCTGTTGGACTAAACTCAGGGGTGCATGGAGCTCATTAATTGCCTGTTCTTGATTTATATGACATTGACCTCTAAAACCAAGGATCTTTCTGTTCTCCTTGATCTAAACTAGTCATGAATCAATCCCCTAAGCCTATCCACTGGAACCATGACCATAAAAAACAATACAAAATAATCATAAGGATCAGTATCCCCAAAAAGGATGGTGAGTGAGTACACCCACCCATCTCTGCCACATCTAGTCAGTACTACTTTGAATCTAGTGGTTACAAATGTAAACTTTGGAGCCAGACCTAAATTGAAATCTTAGGCAAGTTTCTTAATCTCTTAAATATCAAATTCTCTATCTATAAAAGGGGGATAATCATAAATATTTTATAGGATTGACATTTTAAATGACATGATATACATAAATCTCTCAGCACAATGCATGGCATATACTAAATACCGAATTATGGTGGCCCTCATGACAAGGAGGCTGAAACACACTGCTGGTCTTCTTGCCCCTCCCTCAGCTGCATCCTAGCTTATTGGAGAGGAAAGAACCTCAAGGTCATTTGGAGCCAGCTTTCCACTAGAAGCTCAAGCTTCTGCCCCAGTGCAAACCACCCTGGGAACCGTCCTATCTCTGTTTAGCTTCTTGGACGATAGTGAGATTATGTGTTCCTTCAAGGGAAATACCCACGGAATTTTATAAATTAGATATGCCTCATAGGAGTGAATAGAGGTGGGGAAGGAAGCTGAGAACCTCCCAGTTAGTCATCAGGCATGTGCCTCGTGGCCCAGGGGACAGGATTCTATCTCTGGGTTGGGAAGATCCCCTGGAGAAGGAAATGGCAACTCGCTCCAGGATTCTTGCCTGGAGAATCCCGTGGACAGAGGAGCCTGGCAGACTAAAGTCCATAGCGGTCGCAAGAGTAGGACACAACTGAAGTGACTTGGCAGCACCAGGGGAGGTGGCTTTGTCAAACATTTCTAAGTCTGGCCACCTGGGCGTTTGCTCTGCTGTGGGAGTGTATGGACATAGGCATGGGAGGGGATGAGCGGTCCTTGGCAGCCTCAAGTCTGAAGACACTCTCCAAGGCCACGCTCACACTTGAGGAGCGTAGAGGTTGCCATGTCAACAGCAGGTCTTGGAAGTAACTTTCCCACTTGTCTGCTTGGGCCTGAACACTGTCCAGGGCATATCCATAGAGAACAGAGCCTGAGGACACTAGAAAGCTGTCTCACGGCAGTTCTAGGAACTCCTCCTTCCCTTTTACTGAACATCTTCCTAAGAGAAACCTTGCCAATGGATCGTCAGACACAGCAGGGTGGTTAAACACCTGGTGATCTCCCCAGGTCCCCCATAAACCCGAGCACCCCCATGGCTAGGGCACAGCTGCTGTCATCATGTTGGTTAGTCAGCAGCGTGCCTGGGCGACTATGGAACTGCCTTTTAGGCTTGAGTTTCTGATCAGGTGTGGAGGTTCTCTGTAGCTTCCCCAAAGCTGGGCACCTCTTCCACCACCTGAACGATTCCCCAGGGAGCGTAAGGTCCTCATGGGTACTTGGGTGCCCAGGAGTTAGAGTCACTTGCCTGTGAATGAGGAGCCAGGGAGCAGGCTGCTGGGCCTGCACCTCCTGACAGAGTCGCATGAGCCCTGGCTTCTGGGCAAGAAGTTGTCTCAGCACATCAGTGTCTCAAAAGCTGTTATTACCTGTGAGTTGCCCTCCTGTGTCTTGAGCTGTGCAGCATAAATAACAATTATGATGGTGACCGAGACACCTGCAGGGTGAGATACAATAGGTGTCACTTCACTTGGATGAGCAGAAAATTTCAGGGTAGGAAGCTGACCGTGAAATACCCATTCAGAAAACTAAAGAAGAGACAAGGATGGGCGGTGCATGGGAGGTCAGTAAAAAGACATCTCTTTGAGGGCTGGAGAGATTTCAAGATCACACTGAGAAAGGAAATGGCAGCCAGCCACCCCGAGTCCCAGAAGGCTGAGGCACTCAGTCCCCCGGTCATGGCTCCCTCCTCCTCCACTGCCAAGAGTGGGCAGGAAATAGTTTCCAGGGAGGCCAAGAGCAGGGTCACTCCTCCTCTCCCTGATGCCAGGTAGAAACGAGCTTGAAGGAGCAATGAGACCCATAATCCTGTTGTCAGGTTGGGAGGACCCCACAAGCATTGTAACTGTCAATGTTCATTTATTCTGTCTTGTGACTACTCCTTGGGTGCCATCAATTCTATTTTTACCCATCTTATCCTCTGGTTACTAATGCTGACAAGAACCCCTTAGAGAAAAGCCTCCAAGTAGGTAAAAGGAGGAGAGTGCCTTTGTTCAGCTTCAGCACCCTTTGGAGCCAGCCAGCCACCATGGAGCTGAGATTTAGGGTCATGAACTGAATACCCATGCGCAGGTTTCCTGTCTGATTTGGAGCCAGCTTCCCCATTAGCGAAAGTCCATTAAACACTCTCCTAGAAAGCCTGAGGTCGCTAAAGACTCTGTGTTTATGAAGCACAGAGCATCCATGGAGACAGGTGTGCGACATAAATACAAGGTGGTTTAATTATTTTAACATCCCACTGATACCATCTGAGAACAACAGTAGGTCTGGGGCTTCCATCCCTCTGCCACACATGGTGCTTGAGGACATCTGCTTAACACGCTCCCTTCCCTTCCCGCTGCCCCCACGGGCACAGATCCATATGTCAAAGTGTCCCTGCTCTGTGACGGGCGGAGACTGAAGAAAAAGAAAACCACCATAAAGAAGAACACCCTCAACCCCGTCTACAATGAGGCCATCATCTTTGACATTCCCCCGGAGAACATGGACCAAGTCAGCCTGCTCATCTCCGTTATGGATTATGATCGGTAGGTAAGGTCCCAGGGGGCCATGATTCCCTGCCCCTCACTCCCACCCCAATACAACGCAGGGCTCTTTGACCTTGGACCTTGTGGTTCATGTGACTCAGGCACTCAATGGCCTCAAATCTGGCTCCACCCAGGAAGGTACAAGAGTTTGAGGAAGAGCATGGATTTCCAAAGAAGCTCAAGCTTCACTTCCCAGCGTGTTCATTGCCATCAGGGGCTTCCCCACCCATCAATTTCCCTGAATTCACTCCTGCCTATTCCCGTTCCTCCTTCTGGCATCTGTCCTTGAGAACCCCTCCCTCTCCTCTGCATTCCCACTGCTGCTTCCACTCCCGCTTGGGGATGGCTGTGCAGCCTCCGAACGGACCCCTGCCGTCATCACTCCCTGCCTCAACGCAGCCACACCTTCCTGAAAGATCACTTTGTTCTTGGGCCTGCCCTTCTCAAGAACTATCAATGGCTCCTGTTGTCCAAGCTCTTCCCCTGAACTCTTAAGACCTTCCAGATCTAGACCCAGGGTATCCATCCAACTTGACTTCACTCACCTTGTATGAGTTTTTTCTCTTCCACTTTTCAAATCCTGCTCGCCTGTCAAGGCTGACTCAAACAGATTCTCCAACTATTCCAACCACTGTGCCTCCTTCTCTCCAGTTGTCATTTTTGCTTGAAGGAGGGGAAAAAAAAAACAAAACATGCAGTAAAGCCTCAATCCAGGATCTTTAGCACAAGCTCTCAAGGCATAGTAGGTGCTTGGTGAATAAATGTGAGTGATGACTGATGCTCTTGCTGAGTGAATAAATCAAATCATAGCTGCTGGGTATGGAGAAATGGTACTCAGAGCAGGTTGATTTATTTCCAAATAGCGCTGATGTCTCAAGCACTCGCTGAGTCAAATAAAAGAAGAGACTTAAACGCCCACTCCCCAAAGTCAAGCCATCTGCCCACCATTCCTGAGATTTCAAACAAGGTTAGAATTTTTTGCTCATCTGTCTGTGTCCAAAGTCCATCCAAGGAGGCCAGGGAATGTCTTACTGCAGCTGGCACCCTGAGGCCCTGCCAAGCATCTGTTTAAAGAGCTCAGCACTCTGAATTAGGCCAGCAGGGTTGAGGCCCAGACTGCAGGACCTCCCTTTCTGAGAGCATGTCTGGTCACTGATGCCAGGCCCTCTGTTTCTCCCTTAGAGTGGGTCACAACGAGATCATTGGAGTCTGTCGTGTGGGGATCAACGCTGAAGGCCTGGGAAGGGACCACTGGAACGAGATGCTGGCGTACCCACGGAAGCCCATCGCACACTGGCACTCCTTGGTGGAGGTAAAGAAATCCTTCAAAGAGGTGGGTGAGGTCGCGCTTGGCCCTTGGCATGTTTGCTGCATGGCAGCGCGGGCTAGAGAATGGCAGTCGGCTGCTGTGAGACCTCGCCTTTGTGGGTCCTTGGTGGGGGTGGAGGTGGCTGGGTGTGGGGGGCACATGCTTTTCACCCAGGGTGTAACAGGCTGGAAGGAAATGGAGGAAGACGGTGGGAACCTACTTGACAAGAAGGCTTTGATGTGGAGTATATTGAAAGTGACCCTGAGTTCTAAACGGAAAATAAAAACTTGGAGGAAGCCTGGCTAGCTGCTCACCATGCCAGGCCAGGCTAGTCTGCTTTCACAGAGCCCCTGAGCCAAGTCAGCCCTTTCGGAGAGAGCCCCAAGAGGATGAGATCAGAACCTGGCAGGAAATCCCACCCCTGTCCAAGCAGTAAGTTCCCTGAGGCTCTAGCCAGGCCATCCTGTGGCGGTTTTCACTGTGTGGATGGAGCTGGCCAGAGAGAGGATTCTGCTCTCATGAATGTGGGTTCTCCCCTCTGCTGGAGAAGAGAGTGTGGCTTCAAGGACCCACTTTCCAGCCAGGTCCTAACAGAGATGTAATGGACACAGCACTGCCTGGAAGTCCCGAAACGGGCTCCAGGCCTGGCCCTTTTCCACTTGCTGCATAATCCTGAGCTAGTTGTTTCTTTCTTGACTGCAAAGAAAATGTTCCTTCCAGTGACACCTACAATCTGCCTCACCTCCACAAAAGTCCACCAGTTTAAGATCCTGCCATTTATCACCTCAATGGTCCCTTGGCCTGTTTTTTTCTTAAATGGGTTGGGACAGGGTTAGGGTGGTTGAAGCCTAAGGGCAGGAGTTTAAAACTTTGAGGAAAGTTTTAAATCTCATTTTCAGTCTTTCAGAATCCAGTCCATAGCCTAGAAAGCAAGGTGATCATTCACCCATTTTATTAGCAATAGGTTTCAAGCCAGGAAGTCTCAAGAGCTGTATAAAAATTGGAAAATCTACTAATAAAAAAATAAACCACATGGCCCCTCAGCTTAAAAGCAGAGTCTCCTTAAAAACAGAATAACTCCTTCCCCATGTTCTGTGACACAGAAAAGGTGTGGGCAGAAAACGCAGAGGAGCTACCATCTCCCTTTCTTGCTCAGGGTGGTCAAGCCTGTTTCCAGCAGCATTTGTTGTTGTTCAGTTGCCAAGTCATGTCCAACTCTTTTCGACCCCATGGACTGCAGGCCTACCTGTCCCTCACCGTCTCTCAGAGATTGCCTAAATTCATGTCCATTGAATCGGTAATACCATCCAACCATCTCATCCTCTGTCACCCCTTCCCCTCCTGCCCTCAATCTTTCTCTGCATCAGGGTCTTTTCCAATGAGTCGGCTCTTTGCATTAGGTGGCCAAAGTATTGGAGCATCAGTCCTTCCAATGAATATTCAGGGTTGATTTCCTTTAGGATTGACTGGTTTGATCTCATTGCTGTCCAAGGGACTCTCAAGAGTCTTCTCCAGCACCACAATTCAAAAGCATCCATTCTTCGGTGCTCCAGCAGCATGAAACCTCACATTTCCATCTCCTGGTTACCTGGATTTTACCACAGCTCTGGAACTTTATTGAGGGAGGCCAACTCTTGGGCCCTCCTGCTTTCCCAGAAGGCCCTCTCTGCAAAGTGTGGGTAAGGTACCCACAATCAGCCTCCACCTACACATGAGCCTCCAGTGGGAAGCCAGTACCTCACTGACTGCAGTGCTTATTCAATCTAGGGATGGGGCATGGCAACTGTCCTCCCCCTTTAAAATCCTTTGAGGATATTTAATGATAGAATAGGTACACTAAAATGTTCAGGAAGGCACAGAGGCAGGGGTAAGGAGTGGGAGCTGAGAGGTCTCAGGCACCTCACTGCCCCACCTGGCCTTCAGTGTCCTAGTTGGTAAAATGAAGGGGTGAGCTTTTCCCATCTCAGCTTTTCTAAGAAACTCTGACCTAAAATGACTGGGCGAAGAGTGAGCCCACATCTTGTGTCACCTTTCTGCCCTTGAAGATGCAATAACCCGTTGCTGTTACTGGGTTAGTCTGTCCACATGAACTGGAGTAACCAGTCAGAGGTGGCTAGAGTCGGAAGAGGGGTGCGGGGTAGTACAGTGGGGCTGGGACTCAGCCCCAGAATCATTTTCCATAATGAATACAACCTAATTAAGCCAAATAATTGATTCCAAGTCCTGTTTCTTTGAGAACTCTGACTCCCTGGTCCAGACTACAAAAGAAAGATAAAGTAGAACCAAGCCCTTGAAAATGAATATTTGATGAGACAGTAAAGGGAAAGCAACAGTATATGGAAAACGAGAAAAGAATAAATTGATTCATATCCTTTGGGTTTACTTTTTTATTGACCTCACACACCAGGTTCCTGCGACTGCCCCTCCCCAACTCCCCAGCCTTCCGTTTTCTGCTCAGCTGATCATGTCTCTGTACGAAGAAGCTGAGAATGGCATTCATCTTGGCAACTTAGGATTTCTTCAGTACAAATTTATAAAAATGCATGCCTATGCTTTTAGTACCCACAGTTGAAGTCCCTTTATAAAGATGCATCTAAAACCCATCAGGATAATATAAAGTAAGCCTTTTTTGTGTTCATGTGATGCGTTGCACTTGAATATTTATCATCTCAATCATCCTTAGAGTTTACATCCTGTCTACTTTTTGGTCCTGTTCTGGACATTGAGCAAGAACCTGGCTTCTGGAACTTGTTTCTCCCGTTTGTATAATACATTAAAAAAAAAACACAAAACTTATTCTCCCACCCCTGGGAAGATGAATGGCATCATATCTAGAAAGCACTGTATTTATATTGCACCATTCTTAGAGGGGTTTCAAGCTCTGTGATCATTACTTTTTTATTAACGAGAACAGAGGGCACCATACTTACTTGTTTGGGGTTTTAAAATCAGGTTGAGGGAACAAATTAACTGAAAAGGTATTTTTCCCTGCTGGGATTTTTTTTCATAAATAAAAATTGATTAAGCTGCAGCGAACAACCTTTCCCCTGCAGTGACTGTGGCCGCTCGCCTCTCAGCACTCCTGCCCAATGCTGCGTGTCATCGCTGTCACCACATACAGAGCCCAGGTTGGCCAGCCATCTTCTCCAAGGTGTTTTACTGTGAAGGGACAAATCCAAACCGCCTGCCAGGGATGGGACCTATCTGTTGGAACCTGACCCGTTTCAGAACAATAAAAGATCTCACTGGACCGCAGCCACCCTGGACTAATCACCTTCCTTGGTGTGCTGGGGACCAGTTCTCTGCTATTTCAGAGCCGCCACAATAAACCTGCCAGGAATCATTCACCTTCCCATTGTCCGTGAACCCCATCTCCTCTCTGTTTATCTTCATAGAAAAATCAGAGGCTGGCAGGGGAGCCAGTGTGCCTTCTTCATTTGTTCTGGATAAACAGTTATGCTCTGTGTGACTTCTCTTTGAGCTATTATGTAAAGGGAAAAAGAAATACTCTATGTGGCCATTTCATTTTTTCTCCTGTGGACTGGCCTATCCATCAGGTTGTTTAAGTGGCATGCTTACCCAGGGGAGAAGCCAGTAATTGCAGTGTACCTTTCACTGACGTTAAAAGTGACGTTAAAGGTTGTAACAGAAAAACATAGAACTTCTAAAATGAAGGTCTATTCAATGAAAGCATTGTTAACCGTCTTTTGGCACCTTCTGGTTAAGAACTCGTGAGTCAGAAGTCACAGTGGGCTCAACAACCAGGCATTTATTTATCTAAAATATTTCACCAGGGAAACCCTCGGTTGTGATTTCATTCACGTGGATGCTGCAAGCAGAGAGACTGCCACCTGGAGTTAGGAGTAAGTACCTGGTGTGGACCCAAAGAGGTTAGGTTTCTTATTCCATCATGTGTCTCCTTCTCCTGGTGTGTCCAGGTGGGAAGGTGGCTGCAGGATGGAGTGGAGGGAACACTGAGTGTGGAGTTAGTAAACCTGATTTCAGATCCTAGTTCTGCTCCTAACTGGCTGTGTTGGCTTCCTCTGCATCTTTGTTTTCTTGTTTGCAAGAACGAAAGAGTTAGCCAGGGCGATCTCCCAGCCGGTCTCTAGGTCCCACATGCTAAGATAGCTCAGGCTCAGGTCACATAATGGTGGTCGTCAATACCTCTGGACCAGCCTTTTTTGGTTAGTTGTAAAGATCTGCAGGTTGGCCTGTCCGGGGGTACAAATGGACCATGAAGAACTGAGCCTGGGGACTGAAAGAGAGGATTTCCTTCAATCTGGGAACATGAAAGTGATCAATAGGCCTGGGTCTCAACTCCGTGTTGTGGGCTCCCACGGGAGATGCTGCCTGGGATGTCTGATTCTGAAGTGGCTCAGCTCTGTCTAGAAAGGCTGTGTTGTGAGGTGGGGGTTGGAGGCGGGACCTTGTCCTTCCCCATTCCACCCCTACACACTGCGCAAAGGCATAGTCCGCTTCTCCTCAGCCCCGTCACTCCACATGAGACCCAGAAAGCCCGAGAGAAGCAGGAGGGGCTGAGCTTCAGGTTCAGAAAGGCCATCTCAGGACTTCCCTGGTGGTCCAGTGCTTAAGACTCCGATCTTCCACTGCAAGGGCCACGGGTTCGATCCCCAGTCGGGGAACTAAGATCTTGCATGCCACATGGTACAGCTGGAAAGAAAAGAAAGACAGAAACGCCATCTCACCCACCTGCCTAACTTCCCTCCCTGGAGCCTTGGCCTGTGTTTCCTCTGCTCCCAGAAAGGATGGAGTATGCAGTGGACACTGACTCACTTTGAAGTTACACAGCAGGTCTAGAATATTCACAGGGTTAGATCCTCGCCCAGAAAGCATTGCTCCAGCTCTGCCTGGCTTTGAAGTGTAAAGAAGGGCTCAGTGACCAATGCGGGTCATCCACTCTCAGTCCTCTCTTCCCTCCACTACGCCTCATTGTATCACCGTCTTCACAGAGGGCCGAGAATTGGGCTGAGGGGTGGCAGCCTGTGAGACAGGAGGGTAAGAGGGGAACAGGTGGGGGTACCCGAAAGGGCGGGAGCCGCCATCTCCTCCTGCCTCCTACCTCTTCACAAGTCGAATGGAAAGCCCCCCAGGAAGCAGAGACTGAAGAGGAGAGGCGGGCGCTGAAGCACGATCAGAGTTTTAGCTGTACTAACAGCTCCCAGACAAATTGCTAATAATTCATGATTGCGGGTTCTTGGCAGTAAGGGCACACTCTGCAGACGGCCTCTTCTGCTGCTAACAGAATCTGATTTTCAGTGTGAAAAATGGCTGAAGCATTCAGAAATGGTCCAGTCATGCACCTCATTAACACACACATCCACACACTCCACACGCTAAAGAAAGCTTTCATTATCTCTACAGCAAATCTTTTTTTAAAAATCAGGTCTTCCGGGCTGTTTTCTTTTTTTCTTTTTTTAAAATTTTTATTGAGGTATAGTAGCTTTACATTGTTGTATTTGTTTCTGCTGTACAGAAAAGTGAATCAGCTATATGTATACACAATCTCCTCTTTTTTGGATTTCCTTCCCATTTAGGTCACCACAGAACACTGGGTAGAGTTCCCTGAGCTATATAATAGGTTCTCATTAGTTGTCTATTTTATACATAATATCAATAGTGTGTATATGTCAATCCCAATCTCCCGATTCATCCCCCTGCCCTAAAGCTGTTTTCCTTGTTTTTGCATGGCTAACAGCAAAATTCACAAAAGCTTACAAAAAGCTGGAGAAAAGTGGGTTCAGTGCATGGGCCAGATGAGTCTGGCAAGTTGAGATGTACATTCCCTTGGCATTGGCTAAGTGCTTTTTCCCCCTCTTCACAGTGGCAAGGCCGAGCCGCCAGCTTCGACAGCGAGAGTTCGTGCCCGTCTCCGAAACCACCTCCGACACCATGAGCTGCACAGCGGCGACCAGGCTGCACGGGCGAGACTCAGCAGCGTTCTTTTTGCAGTCGTTCAACCGTCTAAATACAGTGTTGCGCCGCAGGCAGCGGGGGCAGCACGCCTCTCACTCCAGAGTCTTAGCTGCCCCTGTGTCAGTCAAGGCAGAGACACTTGTCGTGTGGTCAGAGCTGTCCTAGTCTTTTCTGTCTCCCAAGGTGATGTTTTCATGGTTCTTTCACTTTTTATGGATCTGCTGTCAAGAAGAAAAGAAGAGAAAAACAAAGAGGGGAGAGCCCAGATGTTGGTTCTATTAAATACAATGTAAAATAATCGTCTTTGGTGGGAAGGTGGTCTGAATTTCTGAAATTTTGTGTCTCCACTGAGCTCCATAACCCCGGAGGAGAAGGATGAGCAATGGCTGCTTTGTTCAGTGGCCCATGGGAAGCTGCACATCTGGCCAAGAGCCTTTACAAAGGTGACTTATGACTCTTAGAAGCTCTTTGTTGATGTGACATAAACCAAGGTGCAGACTCCTGGTCCCATGTTGAAATCGCGAGCACTCAGAGCTATCTGTGGACCTTCAACTGGTTGGTTGTGCAGGGCTCCTGGCTCCCCATCCTTGTGAACTTTCCTCCTGGATTGAACGTGACTCGATCCCTCATGGGAGCTGAGTCGCTTTCGTTAGGAATGGTTCTGCTGAAACAAAACATGCCATCTGTTTTCTGGTGCACCATAGTTAATGACCACATTTGTTTGAAAACAGAATCTTTGTTCTCAAAAATAACCTTCGTTGTTAAAAAAAAAAAAGGAAGCACATATGTTCTGGAATGATTTCTGTGTTATACATAGCTTTCTAATTCCATGAAGTATCAAGCAGCTGTTTAAAATGCCTAAACAGATCAAAGAAAAACCTACATAAAATGTTCTTTTCTGAATGGGAAGTTTTGAAATCCAGTAGGTGGAGTGTATCTTTCTATGAAGAGTACCTTCTTGATTGAAACCAAGTCAGCTTAAGTCTATTTCAGCCACCTTGGCTCTGGGACAATGTTCATCTTAAACTTTAGTTCTATGAATTATTAAGTATTTCAGTGTTTGTTTCAGTGGTAGTGAAGGATTTTTTTTTTTCTTTAAATCTCTACTGTAGGTCAAATTCAGTTTAGGAAAAAAAGTATGTTTGAACTGTTCTGTATTGTAATCGTACATTTCTGTTGAGTTAATTAGTGGCCTTCCCACCAACCCTCTAGAACTAGGTTGATTTGCTCCATCAGTCTGGTAAATGTGCGGGTGGGTCTTCCCTTCTGTGTGTAGCTGAGAAATGCCAGTTTCTAGAGCTGTGTGTGTAACTTGCAAGAGGCTTTCTAGAGCTGTGTGTGTAACTTGCAAGAGGCAGGTCTGCTGAAGAAGTGCTTCTTTCAACAATGGAAGGTCAAGAATGTAAAAACTGTTCACACACCTTGTGTCTTACTCTTTATATGTGACACATGCTTTAGGAGCAGCAACTCAATAAAGCTACCCTTGTTTTAAGTCAAGTTATCAGATTTCTGTGTTGATATAACTTTGAATAGTGTCTTCTAATCCTCAAGATGACCAAATTGGGCAGGAGGTAACAAGATATTGTGGCAAAAGAGGTTTTCAGCTTTAAAAAATGTAGGTAAACCCAGAATTCACCCTGTACTGAGCTCTAGGCTGGGGCTAATATGGCACTGATATAAAGACAGGTTTTCTCCCCAAATGTCTTGTGATTGATAGGCTTCTCAATCAAGTCATCTTGCAGCTGGATTCTCTTGAGAGTGAGGAAAAACTCCAGGTCGTGAAAAGACTTCCAATGGGCCATGAGCTTCATTCTTGACTCTAGAATGATCCCATCAAGGTGGCCATTTCAATCATTTGGCAGATGCTACAAGTCCCGAAACAATGAAGGAGCCAGAAATTTATGTGAAGGGGTCCTTCTAGAAGTGAACTCGAAATGCACATGCAACTGTCCATCATCTTCAAACCTGGAGGCAGATGAGGATGCTGCCTTAGAGTGGTTCCTTCTTGGAGAAGGGAGTGTGATCAGTGTGAATCAGGTAAGAGTTACTGCTCTTAGACGTTCCTTTTATGTCCAAGCAACTGTCTCACATGAGTGAGCCTCCCAGAGCCTTTGGAAGTGCCTTTGGAGCTGCTCCCTGAGCAGCTTATGGTCAGCCTCCACACCACCCTGACCAACTGCTACCACTCCTGCTTCAGCAGTCTTGATAAATGTCTATAGGCTGGGAAGCCCACCCCAGGGAGGCTCTCAGCTCTGGAACCCCATCCCCAACATCCTCAAGGGAGACCAGTACTCAACCCAAAGTGTGAATTTATGCCAATTTCACTGTCTACCCTGATCTTTCTCCCTCACAGATGAGAATACAATGATTACAAGTTGCAGAATGACATGACATACAAAATTGATTCATTTGTCATCTTCCTCTGCTAGGAGAAACATCTTTCTTGGGTTGGTGATGTGAACTTTGCTGAAGTCATGACATGTGTATGCGTGCTCAGTCACTTCAGTCATGTCCAACTCTTTTGCAACCCCATGGACTGTAGCCCACCAGGCTCCTCTGTCCATGGGATCATTCTTGACTCTAGAATGATCCCATCAAGATGGCCATTTCAATCATTAGGCAGATGCTGCAAGTCCTGCCACTATGAAGGGGGCAGTGGGCTTCCTGGGTTAGGAGCCCAGAAGTTTATGTGAGGGAGTCCTTCTAGAAGTGAGCTCAAAATGCACATGCAACTGTCCATCATCTTCAAACCTGGAGGCAGATGAGGATGCTGCCTTAGAGCAGTTCCTTCTTGGAGAACAGAGTGTGATCAGTGTGAATCAGGCAAGAATACTGGAGTAGGTTGTCATGCCCTCCTCCAGAAATCTTCCCAACCCAGGGATTGAACCTGCATCTCCTGTGTCTCCTGCAGGCAGTTCTTTACCACTAGTGCCACCTGGGAGGCCCCAAAGTCACGATAACCAGGGCCTTTTGCAGATCAGTTTGTTTTTTTTTAATGCAAAAGTGAAAGTCAGTCGTGTCCGACTCTTTACCCCATGAACTATACAGTCCATGGAATTCTCCAGGCCAGAATACTGGAGTAGCCTTTCCCTTCTCCAGGGGATCTTCCTAACCCAGGGATCAAATCCACCTCTCCTGAGTTGCAGGTGAATTCTTTACCAGCTGAGCCACAAAGGAAACCCAACAATACTGGAGTGGATAGCCTATCCCTTCTCCAGGGGATCTTCCTGACTCAGGAATCGAACTGGGGTCTCGTGCATTGCAGGCAGATTCTTTACCAGCTGAGCTATCAGGGAAGCCCTTTAAATGCAAAGTTTCTTTTATTGAGCAGTATTTCCAGGCTGAAGAATGCCTCTCTCCCTGTGTCCCCTTATCCTCAGGATGTTAATTAATTGCATCGTCATTTACAAAATTATTGTTAATTACTGCTTTGTGTCTTCCCACCCCTGTCACAGCCTGGAGTTTTTGTTCAATTAAATCTCTCTCTCTTGCCCATTTCTCTTGTCACTGTACATTGCTGAGGTTTAGCAAGTCAGCACATACACAGGATACTGCAAAGCGTTTACTTTTAATCTCTGTTTCACATAGGTAACCCACTTCCCTTCAAAGTACAGCAAAGGAATTGTTTGTTTTTTATTCTGCCCGAGGAATACCTGCATGCCCTGCAAGGCTGGAATATACCTGGAGTTTTGTCAGACATGTGGCTCACAGAGTATTTGGTACACAGGGCTCTGCTGTTTCCTCAGCTCTTTGGCTCAACAAGCAGCCCCTCCAGATGCTGAAGCTTCTCCAGGGAAGCGGGTCACATACTCATGTGGGGAAAGTGAGGTGCTTTCGTCTACTTTGCAATACTAGATGAGAAAATCCTGTTGCAGACTCGAAATTAAAAAAAAAAAAAAAACTTAATGGAATAGCCTCTCTGCTCACCCCCAGCTTTTAATTAATTTAGAAAGCAGCCCATAGAGTGGAAAGTTCTCTCCCTTCCTGCACATCTGCATCTAAAATTACTGGCACTCCACAGTGAGATGCCACCAAGGGAGCTGAACTGCTGAGAGAAGCACTCTGCTGCCCAAAGAGGCGGCTTCCTCTTGCTTCTGCCATCCCATCAGATCACCCGCTAGCCACTGGCGTTTGATGATGTGCTAGTCACATCTAAAGCAGATCAGCCATCAGGGTAAATGGGTTGGGCTGGCTGGGCTGGGTTATGCAATAGTAACAGCCTTCATGTTTCAGCAACTGCAAACAACAAAGACTTATTTCTCATTCAAGCTTAATGTTCATCATGGAGGTTCTGTTCATGGGATTGATTCAGGGAAACAAAGCGGCCAACGCCTTAGACAATGCCAGTTGCCACGCCTTAGGGTAAAGAGCATGTGGAAAGGTCTCATCCTGGGTTCAGTGCTCTGGCTTAAAAGGAACACACGTCACTTCCCTTCACAGTTCATTGCCCAAAACTATTTGTGTGGCCTCCAAAACATAAGGGGTTCAAGCAACCAGAGGAAAAGGAAGTAGAAATATTTAATCATCAGCATGTGGGAAGACCACTGTGAACTTTGCAGACCCATGAAGGGTGACAGCTACTGAAGGATTGATTCAGAGACACTAATAAAGGGAAACTGTAGTCTATTTATTTTTGCATGAAATCAAGAACTGTGCCTCAAGTCTCGCAGATGTATGTTGGGCAACACAACTGTGCTAGCCTCAGACTTAAATCTTGCCCACAAAAAGCTTTCTAGTCTAGTAACATAAGTAACTCTTAATCCAAGGTAGAAAGTGGTCAGTATCGGAAGGGAGATGAAATAAAAGACTATGGAAATACAAAAAAGAATAACATAACTCTGCAGATTGAGTTGGAGAAGGCAATGGCAAGCCACTCCAGTACTCTTGCCTAGAAAATCCCATGGATGGAGGAGCTTGGTAGACTGCAGTCCGTGGGGTCGCTAAGGGTCGGACACGACTGAGCGACTTCACTTTCATTTTTCACTTTCATGCATTGAGAAGGAAATGGCAACCCACTCCAGTGTTCTTGCCTGGAGAATCCCAGGGATGGGGGAGCCTGGTGGGCTGCTGTCTGTGGGGTCACACAGAGTCGGACACGACTTAAGTGACGCAGCAGCAGCAGCAGCAGATTGAGTGACAGCTCAAGGAATGAGGCGCCCTTGATCTAGGATGGGGAGAACTGGCGGACGTGGAAGTTGTGAGGAGGAGGCACATTCCCGACTGAGGAGTCTATACAGGTAAAGACCCAGAGCAGTGGAATTCCCAGAGCTGTCACTCAGCCTGCATCTAGGGGAGACAAGGAGCCCCTGAACACTTGCTTGCCTTGTCTGCCCAGGCAAGATGCTGGACTGCTCTCCCAAGGAATACTCCTTTCCCCTGCCCTGGCCCTTGCCTAGTTCTTGCCAGCTGCCTCCCCTGGGAAATGGACCTGCTGCTCCTCCCTTCTCCATTTCAGGCTTGACTTCTTCTCCCAAAAGGGCTGATCACCTGGAACTTCAAGACTCGCCTGAATTTGAGACTTGGTCCAACTGTCACACCTCATCTAACTGTCACACCTCATCCACTTACCCAGCCTCACCTTCTAAGGTTATTATTCAGCCACAAACCACTCTGTTTAGTCGCTCAGTCATGTCCAACTCTTTGCGACCCCACCGACTATAGCCCACCAGGCTCTTCTGTCCGTGTGATTTCCCAGGCAAGAATATTGGAGTGAGTTGCCATTCCCTTCTCCAACAAGCCACTTGGGCCTTCACAATTTGTCCTGTGTCCTGCTCTGCTCCTCTTTGAAGTAAGCCCTATCCAAGTGTCTGATCTTATACCAGAGGGAACAGGACTGGCCTCTCCCTGGCTTTCCTCTGGCTAGTCACAGCTGCACCCCCTGCATGGATGTGGCAGGTCCACAGGCAGAGACTCACAAGTGGACCTAGGGCTGGGCTAGCATAGGCAGTGCACAGGGAAACAAGGGCGCCTGTGCAGGATGTGATGTTCACAGACAGAAAACACCATGGTGCTGATAGTTGAGATCTGAAAGAAGGGAGAGGGTCACGGGATTCAAAGTTGGTCTTACACTTGAGGCACCAGAAAAGTGATGGCGCCTTCCATGGAAACCAGAAACTCAGCAGAACAAGGGATAAACTGATGAGTCCAGTTTGAGCCCACCTGAGTTTGAGATGCTGGAGGACTGTCTAGCAGACAGCTGCAGTCAACATGTAGCTTGGCAGAGAGGTCAGGCATGAGATGTTAATTTATAGAAAGCTCACACACCAAAATGAGATGTGAAAACAGAAGGCTGATGCTGCCATGCTGATACAAGCAGAAAAGGAGAGTCTTACAGAGAGGTTCTTCAGGACCCGTCAACATTCAGAGGTCAAGAAGAATGGAAGCGATGTGAATAATAATGGAGATGTGCCCAAGCAAAGCTGATCGATGAAAATGTTAGTGAACAAAAACATCAGTCAAGGGCTTCATAAAATTATTTTTCACAACTAATTAATCCAAAATGCTTTAATGTAACTTGACACCCATCTATTTTCACCCTATCCTTTTTCCCCTCTTCAGCTATGCTTGTGCCTTTTTTTTTTTAAATTGTAGTGAGGTCAGTCCTGGGTGTTCATTGGAAGGACTGAAACTGCAATACTTTGGCCACCTCATGCGAAGAGTTGACTCACTGGAAAAGACCTGATGCTGGGAGGGATTGGGGGCAGGAGGAGAAGGGGACGACAGAGGATGAGATGGCAGGATGGCATCACCGACTCTGTGGACATGAGTTTGAGTGAACTCCGGGAGTTGGTGATGGACAGGGAGGCCTGGTGTGCTGTGATTCACGGGGTCGCGGAGAATCGGACACGACTGAGCGCCTGAACTGAACTGAACTGAACTGAATGGTCCATTGTGTGTATGTACCACACTTTGTTTTCCATTCATCCACAGTGGACATTTCACCATTTGCTCTTGGAATAATGCTGCTGTGAGTACAGGTACACAAGTATCTCTTCATGATTTCAATTTTGAGGAGGCATATACCCAGAAGTGGAATTGCTGAACCTTGATAAATTCTATTTTTAATATTTTGGGGAGCCATCACAATGCTTTCCATAGCAGCTGCACCATTTTATACAAGCAGTGCACGACGATTCCAATTTCTCTCCATCATCACCAGTACTTGTTATCTTTTGATTGTTTTGATGTTAGGCATCCTAATAGATATGAAGTGGTATCTTGTGGTTTTGATTTGCATTTTCCTAATGATTAGTGATGTTGTGTCTTTTCAAGTGCTCATTGGCTGGCTGTATTTCTTCATTGGGAAAATGTCCATTCAAGTCCTTTGGTTACTTTTGAGTTTTTGCTGTTGTTATTGTTAAGTTTTAAGAGTTCTTTATGTATTCAATATATTAATCCCTTATCAGATGTATGATTTGCAAATATTCTCCCCCATTCTGTAGGCTTTTTACTCTGTTGATTATGTCCTTTTGATGAACAAAAGTTTTTAATTTTGATGTCCAACTTGTCTATTTTTTCTTCTGCTACCCGTGCTTCTGGTGTCATATTCAAGAAATCACTGCCAAATCTAATGCCACGATGATTTCCTCCAGTGTTTTCTTCTAAGAGTTTTATAGTTTTAGTCCTTATTCTTAGGTCTTTGATCCATTTTGAGCTAAATTTTGTGTCGGCTGTGAGGTAAGGGTCCAGCTTTATTCTTTTATCATGTGAATATCCTGTTTTTCCTACATCTTTTGCCAAGACTGTCTCCTCCCTATTGAATGATGTTGGCAACCTTGACCATTTGACTATACGTGTAATGGTTTATTTTAGGGCTCTCTGTTCTGCTTCACTGGTCTTTATTTCTGTCTTTTAGCCAGTACCACATTGTTTTGATTATTATAGCTTAAAGTACTATGTTTTGAAGTCAGGAAGTATAAATTCTCCAAGTTTGTTCTTTTCCAATATTCTTTTAGCTCTTTGGGGTCCCTTGGGATTCTATATGAATTTTAAGATGAATCTATTTCTGGAAAAAAAAAAGAATTCATTGGGACCTTGATGAGGGTTACAAATTGATTGACTCTGTAGAGTGCTTCCAGTAGTATTGATATGGGTCCAACTCTTAAGGACACTATAATCACCCACAAGTGCCATTTGCTGACAGTCTGTCCACAAATTCATCCTTGCATCTGGGGTATCAACTGATAAGCAGTAGTTGTGATAAGTGGTACTATTGTAATACTTGGTGCTGGACCAAGTTATGGAGGTCAAATCAGCTAACTAGACCTTTTACACTAAACTCAATTCTTGACAAGTTTCTGTAGAAGTCATCTCCCGTAACTCTCCATGTCCTGACCCAACTCAACCTGCCAACCCAGCTCAGCCCTATAGCCCAATTTCTCCTTCCTGCCCTTTTCAGCCCCAGAAGACACAAGAACTTCAGCTGGACTCATTCCCATGAATGAAGACTCATCTCTTTCTGCGTGAACATAGGTATTCACTCAAGAACACATGTTGAGTACATAGAATATATGAGGTAACACACTAGGGCTGAAGGCACGCAAATTAATAATAACTAACAAACACGAAGCATTTCCTATATGCCAGACACTGTTCTAAGGGCTTTATATCCATTATATCACTTAATTTTTCCTCTAGCCCTAAGAGATTAAGAAACTTGAGATGGGAAGGAGGTTCAAAAGGGAGGGGATATATGTATACCTATGGTTGATTCATGTTGAGGTTTGACAGAAAACAACAAAATTCTGTAAAGCAATTATCCTTCAATAAAAAATAAATTAATTTTTTTTAAAAAAAAGAAATTAGCCCAGGGTCACACAACTGAACCAAGATATCTAAATTCCAGAGTTCACATGCTTAAACGTGATGCCAAGCTGCCTTCTAACATAGCTCTTCAAGGAGCTCACAATTCAGAGGAGGACACAGATAAATAGAAAATTACAATTTGGTCAGGGCAGTGCTAGAGATAAACCAGAGACCGGGAGATGGTGAGGGACAGGGAAGCCTGGCGTGCTGCAGTGCATGGGGTCATGGAGAATCAGACACAAATTAGTGACTGAACAACAGCAGAGAAGGACTGCCTAACCCAGCCATTCGCGCATATCCCCTTCATGATGCACCCCAAAATGCACCCTTTGAGACTTCAGCCTCATCCTTTCTGGAGAGAGCCCTCCAACAGCCTCTTCACGCACCCTCAGTCACACATACTAATCTGATTCCCTATCAGTTACTCCTCCACAGACAGCCAAAGACCTGGGGAGTCTGCCCATCACACCCAGTTCCAGCCAGTCAGCCCATATACGTATTCCATGTTGGACCATGCAAGGAAGAGCGAAGGCTGTACTTCAGCAGCTCTGCTGGAAAGGGCTCATCACTCTATGATGTGCTGCTGCTGCTAGGTCGCTTCAGTTGTGTCCGACTCTATGTGACCCCATAGATGGCAGCCCACCAGGCTCCGCCATCCGTGGGATTCTCCAGGCAAGAACACTGGAGTGGGTTGCCATTTACAAAGCCCACGACGTTAAATGATGAAAAGGGAAACTGATGATGAACTGCCATGTTAGAGGACAGACAGAAGAATTCAGAGGAAGCCTGCAGACTCAGGCATGTGAGATGTCTTCTTGCATCTCTTTCCTTTCAGAACCAGAGCAGTGAGCCTCCTCCTGTAGGGATCTCAGCTGACGGTAAATTAGTACTGGGGAAGGAGGAGTGGGGAGCTATGTGACTCTTTCCCCCGAGGTGCCTCTTTTTTTCTGCACAGATTGGGGAGGTTTGGTGACACATCAGGGATTATCCAGAGAGACACAGCACGCCAGAGTGGGCAGGAGCCTCAGGCACCCTGAGACATGTAGCGATTCTTTCCTCTGTGGCTTCACCTTGCAATCTGTGCCTGACTCAGGTTTGTGGGGACACTTTCAGCTGTGGAGCAATAAGGGATGACAACCCGTGGCTAGGAATTCTAAGTGTTTTTCGAAATGTGAGTTCCTGAGATGACAGAGGACTTGCTAATCATGGTTGAAAGGGCTATGGCCCTTTATACCATGGTCTTTCATCTCCATGGAGAAATTACTGACAATGACACACTGCAGTTAAAATGGATTGTGAAATCAAAAAGCCAGACGAGCTTCAGACACTGCCTTCCTTCAATTACCAGGAACTTTCTTTCCCAGATGATCCAAATTTGAGTGACTTACTATGCAGAGAAGTTCTTCCTATAACCTCTGGTCTCAAACCTAGAGCTGCCCCGATGCTCCCAGGGGCTCTCTCCCCTGCAATGAAGTAGGGGTGAGGATAGAACTACTTTCTCCAGTCTTTTAATCCCAGCAGCTACCTGTTTCCTGCCAGATTTGCCAAGTGAGGGTGTATTCATCTATGACTCCAATACATCTGGAAAACCCAAGAGCCAAGAAGCGAAAGATCTGCATTGTCCTGTATTATGCTTCCCCAGTCAACCCTGAGTGGATCACAGAACCTCTCTGAGCCTCATTTCCCTCATTCATAAAACTGGGCATAGTTGCTTTGATGGCAGTGGTCAGGCTCTGCCTCAAATCTGCACCCTAAGAGCTTATTGCAGTAGAGCTTATTGCAGTGAAGGCCTGTTTCTTTCACAACTGGGTGACTTGAGAACAAAGGGGCTAAGCCTCTGTGTGGCTCTTAAGCCTGGAGAGGGTCGGAGGGAGCAGGGAGAGGGGAGGTAAGGAATAAATCAAGTGGCTATGTAATTAATTTAGAATACCTTAAGCACTAAATGCTGAAAAGAAACAAAAATGGTGACATTTAATGAATGTGTCAGTCCGTATCTCACTCGTTCCAGCTGTCTCTTTAAATGTCAAATCTCTCACAGTTTTTTTTTTTTCCCTTGCTGCTGGAAGGCTCATGCTAACATCAGCCAATTCTGGCTGATGCCCAGTAGTAGGTCCGCAGGGGCAGGTAATGTCAGAAGTGGGAGGTTCAAGAGGCTGGAACAGAAGACAATGCCCGTCACCGCCCGGAGAGCCAGGCGCCGCAGCTGCTTCCCTGGGGCCCCAGTGATCCATTCTCAGTTCTCTTGGCCCTTCCACCTTCGGGCCATCAACTCCAAAAACACACACCAGGTGTCCACACCCAGGGAAAAACAGTTAGTGTGTGTTTTCATGTCCACCCCCCATCTGTACCTCCTCAAACTTCTCAGAACTTCAAAGTGTTCAAGAGAAAACCTTAGCTGAACTCCAGGAAGAGAGAAAGCCAAGAGCCCGGTTGCTCCAGAGAACTCCAGGCTCAGGAATTTCCATTCCGAGCTGATTGGCCCTTGGTTCAGTCCTCTATAAATACCAGATACAGCTTCAGAGGCAAACGGGAGGAATGAGCCAGCTGGATTTTCACTTTGGGGAGAAAAAAACGTGAAACCAAGTAGCACCGATCGGTTTTCCTCCCCAACTCCATGCCTGCCCCCTGGAGCGAGCCTCCTTGCTTTCAGCCATGGCTGAGCAGCCAGTCTCTTCAGCCTCCCCAGGTACCTAGGTGAGAGGAGGAGGGACAACTCAAATCCAAGTGGAAAACTGGCTGGTCTCCAACCGACCTGGAAGTTTAAGTGGCCTATGCAGTCCTGGAAAGTTCCAGCAACTCCAGCTCATGTAGCACAGTGCAGCTTCTGGCTGGAAGAGCAGAGAAGGGCCAGGCTGTTCTAGGCTGCCTGTGGGGCAGGGCAGGGGGAGCCAGCACAGGATGATCATGGGGGAACAGCTCAAGCTTGGCCAAGCCCAGCTGCGCAGGGAGAACACGGTGACATGCCAGAGGAGGGGCTACCGCCGGTTTGCAGCCGGGTAGTGGAAGAGTCCATGCCAGACCCTCAGGAGAGCCAAACGCACAGGTGCTCCACCGCCCAGGCGTACCCCCACCCAGAGCAGAGCCAAAGCTCACGAACACTCGCCTCCACTGTCTCCTCGCCAGGACGCAAAGCCAATGGCTTGTTAAAGTAAATGTTCCCACTCCATCTCTGTGGCTCCCGGATGGAGTGTTTCCTGCATAATCAGCCCTCCCTTCCTGAGGTTCTCTCCTTACCTGACTCTGGTCTCCTTCATGGACCATTTTGCATCCATCCCAACTCTCATACCTACACCCCTAGAACTAAGAAGTCCCCCAGGCCCAGCGCCTGGCCTCTCTCCAACTCTCTAACCTCTCCCTGGACGATTTTAACCACCACCACCTTCACACCACCTCCTGTCTCTGTGCAGATGTTGGTGGTGGTCTCAGCTGCCAAGACCCACCAGGCCCAAACTGCCACCTGCCACAGACAAGGCCTTTGACATCCAGCTGCAGCCTAAACCCAGTATTTCCCAAAGCAAACTTCTCCCTTGGCTTTCCGTGAACTTTAGCATTGGCCCATTGGTTTAATCCTTGGCTCCCAACTCTCCCTCCATAGGTGACCAGGGCTGTCACTACAGCTTCCCCTGCTCCCCTGCATGTCCCGGTGCCCCATCATGGCAGGCCTGCCAGAGAGAAAACACCTACTGCCAGAGCAAGAGGATTTATGAGCCAAGACTAGAGTCAAGTACCCATATCAGAACACAAGCCTGTGTTTCAGGAAATGGTCTATGGAAAATCAAGAGTCATGGTAATAAGGATGATCTCTAGCAATGACCCTCAAACTTTACTGTGCATTCAAGCCACCTGGAAACTTTGTTTAAAATGTAAATCACTACCACAGGGATTCTAATGCACTAGACATGGGGTGGAGCCTAGGAATCTGTTTTTCAACAAGCCAGCAGATGGGTCTGATGCCAGTGAAGTCCAGGCCCATGCATGGAGGACCATTTGGTCCCAAAATTAGAGTTTGGCTTTACCTGGAGTAGGACAGCTGTTCCTAAACAGGGAAACCCTGACCCAGACCCAGCTCATAGGGTGACTGTGCTCTGAATTCCTGGATTCCACAAGGCAGGCAATCACAGAGGGCTGAGTTCATGGACAGTCTTGGGGTGGGATTATGCCCCCCAACCCAGGATCTATCTGGCAGTCCCATGGGCAGCACACTGTCACCTGACCAGCAGTGGGTATTAGCAGCAAAGGCACCCACTCTGGAAACTCTGCCCTGTGCCCTGAAGGTCACATCCCCCCAACCCCGCCACCAACAATATTGCAGCTCAGGCACAACTACTTAGGGCAAACCATCTTCTTCCCATTTCACACCCTTGCTCTGTCACCATGGAGCAAAAGCAGAGGCTGGACATGACTGAGAACAACTGCTCCAAACTAGGCTAACTGCAAGCTGGGCATGGACACAGGAGGTGGTGGCAGAGTGCTGTCCAGAGCTCCTCCATCCACCTTGCTTCCTAACCCAGTCTTGGTCTTCTCATAGTCAACGACATGGGTTTCACAGGTGGTGCTAGTGGTAAAGAATCCACCTGCCAATGCAGAAGACGTGAGATGCAGGTTCGATCCCTGAATCGGGAAGATCCCCTGGAGGAGGGCGTGGCAGCCTACTCTAGTATTCTTGCCTGGAGAATCCCATGGACAGAGGAGCCTGGTGGGCTATAGTCCATGGGGTTGCAAAGAGTTTGACATGACTGAAGTGACTTAGCAGACACTCACACAGTCAATAGCATGGTCCAGGTGCCAAGGGACGATGCAGGAGAATTTGGGGGAGTAGACTCTGTGATCAGGGACTGATTGGAGCAGATGTTAAGAGATAAGGTGGAGGTCTGTCCAGGAGGGCGCTAGTCCCACTCCCTAGTACCGTGCATTGAGCCTGAGGATGAGAGGACAATAGAGCCACAGTTTTTCTGCCCATAAGAAAAAGTCTTGCCATACCTCCCAAGCTCCCAACTTCCTGCTGGAGAACGCCACGTGGATGACTTAGGAAGCTACAGTCTGCTTCCCTCTCTCCACTGACTATCCTCCCTCCCAGCCTCTAGGGCTCCTGGGCCCACTCCCTTGATTAATACACCACTGATAGTCTCATGCCCAGGCCTCTGAATCTCTGAATTTCTATTCCTCCCTCCCCTTGGCCCCAATTACTCACATGCCCTGTTCTCTGTATCCACAGACTGCCTCCAACCTGTGCCTAGCTTTCTGCAGCCCTGCCTTAGCTCAGGCCCCCCGACAATGGCCCAGGAGACAGCAGACATTTACCAGGGGGGCTGCAGATCTCTGTTCTCTGAACTCTCTTGATGCCCTTGGTTCCCAACCTGGCACTTTCAGATTATCTATGGGTCTTCAGTATTTAAAGGAACTACTAGGAACTGCACAGTTATCGCAATACAGCCTCATGAACTATTAATAAATATAATTTGGTAAGTGGCCAAAATCAAACTGTGAGATATACGGAGATAAAGTAATGAAAGGGGTTTCCTGGTGGTGAAATACTGGGACCTGAGCTATTGTCACACAGACCCAGCTAGCCATCTCTCCGAAATAAATGTCACATTCTGAAACAGCCACTTCTCTTTGTCTGCATACCCCCACCCTGATCCTTCAGACTCCCTTCCTGGACATTCAAGTCTAGCAACGTGTACCACTCTCTCCATGCACGCTGCATTGCCCAAACACCTATGGATCTCCACTTCTCCGTGACTTTGTTAATGCTATTCCCTCATCCTGGAGTCTTCTTCCATTCTTCCTTTGTCGTGAAACCTTTCTTGTCCCTTATGTTACTGTCCAAATGTCTCTCCTCCGTATTCCCTGAGTTCTGTACCTCCCAGATCAAAATGAACAGTTCCTTCTTCCTGTTCCTCTAAGGTTAGTGTCTGTATCTCCTTCCTAGATCACACTTCATTCTGATGTACATCATAGTTAGCGTCTTCCCATCAGAGTAGAGGCTGCTTGAGAGCTGATGTCTTCACTGTGGTTTGCATAGTAGATGCTTGATAAATGTCTGTTGGATAAGTTGGGATGTGAGTGAACGAGCAGATGACTTCTCCTCAGACTGAAATCAGCATCATCAGCATGACCCAGAATTATTCTACATCATCAACAGAACACGGGGTCTTCTCTGGGAGAAATGGGCTAAAGAGAATATATCTTTGGAAGGTTCTCTAAGTGTTCCTACTACCCCTATGATCCAGAGTGGCCAATTAGGACCATATGGCCAAACACTGGCGGCTATTACCTGTTAATTGATTACGATGGATGAGTCATCATGCCAGTTACTTTACATGCATTACCTGATTAATTCTGATATCAATCTCATGAGGTAGGTATTATTAGTATTACCTCTCTATACAGATTAGGAAACAAGAGAAGTAAAGTCACTTGCCCAAGGCCGAGGGTAACTGAGAATAAAACCTGGAAAAGGGACTTCTCTGGTGGTCCAGTGGTTAAGATGCTGCACTTCCACTGCAGGAGGCACTGGTTCGAACCCTGGTCAAGGAATTAAGATCCTGCATGTCACACGGCACAGCCGAAAAACAGAAAAATAAAAATAAAACCTGGAAAAGTCTGACCCTAACTATTCTCTCCTGCTTCTAGCGAGTGGGGGGGGCCACCACAGCCTGTACCCCTGAGCCTTCAACAGAGACGACGGGTTTATCTCTTGCCGGGGGGGCTGTGAGGTCCACAAGGCAAACTGGGCGTAAGCCATGAAAGACGGACTACTGACTGCTTGCCCTGCCCAAAGTTCAGCTCCTGGACAGGCCCCCAAACACCTCCCAGAAAGCATCTTCCTTTCAGAAACCTGGACCCGTGCCACCACCAGATTGAAAGTGCTCCTTCTGCCCCACATCAGCCTTCTTTCCTCTGCAAAGTGGTCCCTGGGATTGATTCCTCTGATGATGTGTGTGTGTGTGCTAAGTCACTTCAGTCGTGTCCAACTCTCTGTGACCCCATGGACTGTAGCCCGCCAGGCTCCCTCTCTCCATGGGATTCTCCAGGCAAGATTACTGCAGTGGATTGCCATTTCTTTCTCCGGGGGATCTTCCCCACCCAGGGATTGAACCCACATCTCTTAAGTCTCCTGCAGGGGGATGCTTAACCACTAGCGCCACCTGGGAAGCCCTGCCTCTGATGATAGATGCATTTAATACTTTGGCGGGTCGCACTAAGAAGGTTTGAATGTAAACTAGGCCAGCAGGAGAAGGTAATTAGGCAGCACTTTTCTGATGAGATGAGAGGATCAGCAGGTGGAAGATCAGGGATCTGAGTCCTGGTGTGCATTTAATTAAGCATCGGCTGTTTTGTTTACACATTGGATGGCAAAGCTTGAAAAAATCCCAACCAACCTCTTTCCTCATAATTTAGGTGAGGGTGGAAGAAGGAGCCGAAGGATGCCCCCACAAAAAAATCAACAAAAGGGAAACACAAAACAGGGCAGCCAGAATCTCAAGCCTTCTGCTTTTACAAGTTCAGTCCTTGGTTATGAAAAAGAATAACCAAAGGGAACAGAGAGAACCCTGGGGAGACAGGGCTCTAGACAACCCCAGGGGGCACACAAAAGGGTTGTAGGAAGAGGAGGGAATGCTTAAAATCAGTAAGGCCATAGCTAGGAGTCATCCCATTTAAATTCTAACAAGGCCGGTATTCAGAGATAACAAAGGCCACGGTGTTTAATTAAGGGTATAAACGGTAGAAATATGAGACAGGAGCTTTTATCAACTGTTAATGAGGTGGATGGGAAACCTCTAAAAATAAATCAGAGCAAGTTGAAAGGGTAATTAGGGGTGCAAAAATAAACAGAGGGTGTCAGTTTGAGAGCAGTTTTCTGCAAGGCTCCTCCGGACTCATCCTCAGTAGGTAGGGCAGACCAAAGAAAGGGTCCCCAAGGGGTCAGGGCCAGTGGCAAGGGTCAAGGTGTCCTCTGACCTTGCCTGGTCTCCTTCCAGGCCTTTTTAGAATGAAAAGCTCTTCTGCCCCGCCCTGCTCCACTCCAACCAGCCAGAACCACTCACACCCACACCCTGTGAGGCAGGCTTCGCCTTATTTAATAGCAAGTCCACACCGAGTCCTCAAGAGGACTCAAGCAAATATTAGAGGATGGAAGACCTTAAGAGCTAAGTTATAAAAATCAATCTGGTTCCTACCTTTGAGCTGATAATCAGGAATTCTGTCTGCCTGCATGAGTGTATAGACACAAATACACACTGCAGTCGGGAGATTTCTGGTCAAGGCCAGTAGTTTGCAAATAGAGAGAAATGGTTGTTTACCTTGGAGGAGAATTTGAGGTGTCCCACCTCCACATGGCTCAGTGGTAAAGAATCTGCCTGCCAATGCAGGAGACTTGGGTTCTATCCCCGGGTCAGGAAGATCCCCTGGAGGAGGAAATGGCAAACCACTCCAGTATCCTTGCCTGGAGAATCCCATGAACAGAGAAGCCTGGCCTGCTGCAGTCTATAGGGTCGTAAAGAGTTGGACACAACTAATCGACTGAGCACATGCACACACATTCCTCCACAATATCTTTCTCTCCTGCCCCACTAGAAAACGACCACATTCGGAAGTGTTCTGTGGTCAAGTAGGTTTAGGAAATTCTTCCCGTAATATGCCCCTTGGGCAGATGCACATTAACACATTTAACACTCTGAGAAGAAGTGTGGTTAAGAAATCTCTGTGTTTATTTAACTCAGGATTTCCCAAACTAACCCTTTGTCCAAAATATACCGTTTTCCATCTCTCCCCACTACTGACCCCCAACTAGTAAAATGTGACGGCATTAAACACAGCTCTGAGAGACTGGGAATTGACCTCGGGAAGGATAAGTTTGTTGGGTTTTTTTGGCTGCGGGGCATGTGGAATTTTAGTTCCCTAACCAGGGATCCAGCCTGCACCCCCTGAAGTAAAAGGGTGGAGTCCTAACCACCTAGGAAAGGTATAGAGGGAAACAGAAAATGTTGCTATTTTGATCATTTTAAATAGCTTGCTGTTAAAGACACTAGCGCAGAGGTCAAGAATCTTCCTGCTAGTGCAGAAGACACTAGAGACTCAGGTTTGGTCCCAGGGAGGGATAATTTTGGAGCACAGGCCCCTCCCTCCTCCTGTGATGGGGGATCAGTGGTCTTCCTCAAAGGCTCTAGAGAGCAGCCGGCTGGCCATGGGGACCAGGGAGGAGGAAACCTACAAAGGGAAACGAGGGGCTCCAGGGAAAAACATCCCTTATTTCATTTACTGTCTTAGCAGCTTCTCTGCAAAGAGCAGGTGAACAGTGGTACCCACCTCAGGGGAGAATGATTCCCCTGGATTCCAGCCCAGACCAAATAGCTTGGCTCTGTGGATCCCTATCTGTTCCTAATGGGGGATTAAAATCAGATCGGTCAGAAGACAGGGCCCACCACTGCTATTGCTATAGGCTGTGTGACCTGGACAAGGTGATTCAACTCTTATTATCACCTTTCCTTACTTATAAAACTATATTAATACTAACAGCTGTCTCACAGAATTGTTTCAGTTCAGTTCAGTCGCTCAGTCATGTCCGACTCTCCACGACCCCATGAATCACAGCACGCCAGGCCTCCCTGTCCATCACCAACTCCCGGAGTTCACTCAAACTCATGTCCATCGAGTCGGTGATGCCATCCAGCCATCTCATTCTCCATCGTCCCCTTCTCCTCCCGCCCCCAACCTTTCCCAGCATCAGAGTCTTTTCCAGTGAGTCAACTTGTCGCATGAGGTGGCCAAAGTATTGGAGTTTCAGCTTTAGCATCAGTCCTTCCAATGAACACCCAGGATCTCCCTTAGAATGGACTGGTTGGATCTCCTTGCAGTCCAAGGGACTCTCAAGAGTCTTCTCCAGCACCACAGTTCAAAAGCATCAATTCTTCGGCGATCAGCTTTCTTTACAGTCCAACTCTCGGAAAATAAAGCACTTGCCTGTGTACCTGCTCAGTCTCTAAATCACGTCCAACTCTTTGCAGCTGCATGGACTGTAGCCTGCCAGGCTCCTCTGTCCATGGGATTATCCAGGCAAAAATACTGGAGTGGGTTGCCATGCCCTTCTCTAGGGAATCTTCCCAACCCAGGGCCTGAACCCGAGTTTCTTACGTCTCCTGCGCTGGCAGGCAGATTCTTTACCTCTGTGCTAGTGTGTTTAACAGCAAGTAAACTATTTAAAATGATTAAAATAGCAACATTTTCTGTTTCCCTCTATACCTTTCTTAGGTGGTTTCATCTCTCACTGAGTCTTGGTTCCATAGAAATGTGGAGGGCCTGAAAATCACATCTCCACCCAGATCTGTCTCCCAAACTCTAGATTTCTGTTACAGTTTGGAATTGACTTTAAGGAAGCAGAAATCCAGTGAATTCCAATGACAGAAAATAAACCATTGTCAGAAATGTGAAGATCTGGAACTGAAGTCAGGAGGAACTCATTAGGAACAGAAGCAACAATTCTGTCTCCCGCTCTCCAGGGTCTATTCTGTTATCATCTGATACCCCTTCACCTTTCTCTGCCCACTCCTTAACCCCCAAGAGTACAGGACCCAACTCCAGAGCCCATGCTAGAGGGCAATAGAGTCCATGAATCCTTGTTCAAGTGTTGGGAGAGAGAGTCTGCTTGAATGAGCATATCCACTCAATCCAAAGTCACAGGACTGGCTGCCCGAGGTTAGGTGTCCCGCACAGGGCCAGGAGCTGTGACACTATAGAGGGAGGAAATCATGGGACAGATAGAGCTGTCCCTTCCAGCATCATTGGACAGGACAAATAACAAAGGCCTGTCAATTTCATTCTTGTGTTTGCCTGCCTGGTACACAGAATCTTTGCCCTATTCGAACATTTTCAAAGCTGCTGTCATCTAACTTGATCACATTTACAGCTACAAATCATACATCACCTCAACAGAAGCAACATGAAGTCACTCTCTGCTCCTCATCCAGAGTATCAGTAGGCTGTCTCAAAGATTGCTTGCTTACCTCAGAATCTATAATATTCAGCTTCTGTCTCTTCCTCTTCTTTTTCTGTGAGATCATGTCCAAATAAGACTGCTCACTTTCTCACAGTCTATGAACTAAATGGTATATATAACCTCTGCCATTTCCCTAATATCCAACAAAGGAGCAAAAACAGGATGAAAGCAGGGGGAAAAATTATTCACTTAGCAAAACAGAGGAAGAAAGCAATCTCTAGGACAAGAATCACACTGTGACTGCTGGTCTAAGCGTGTGTGCCTGCGTGTGTGTGTGCCTGCGTGTGTGTGTGCCTGCGTGTGTGTGTGCTCTCAGTTGCTTCAGTCACGTCTGAGTCTTTGCGACCCTGTTGACTGTAGCCCACCAGGCTCCTCTGTCCATGGGGTTCTCCAGGCAAGAATACTGGAGTGGGTTGCATACTCTATTCCAGGGGATCTTCCCAACCCTGGGATTGAACACGTGTCCCCTGAATCTTCTGCCCTGCAGGCAGATTCTTCATGCAGTGAGTCACCTGGGAAACCCAAGCATATATTAAATCCTATCAGATCCCAAAGCAACAGGGACCCGTAGCTGACACAAGAAGGCCAATGTCCTCAAGACACTGCCTATACTTAACATCCTAAATGAATCCTGAGGACCAGGCTCATACATCTTCTATTCTTTAGAACACAGGGTTGTTAGTTCTTCAATCTGACAATCCTTCTTTTAATGGTTGATGTCACATGGTACAGAAGGGATGTAGCTGAAAAACACAAGATACGTCTTTTCTAAGCTAAATTCCAACTCTGGCTGTGAGACTGGCCGCTTGGTGGGAGGGTTCTTCTTGGAGAAGGCAGAGTGGGAAATGCCTAGGGGGAGCTTGTGGGGATGTCATCTTCCCCAGCAACTCCTTCTCCTCCCAAATAATTCTTCCCCAATGGCCTGAACATCCATCTTTGTCAATCAGAGCTTTTAACTTTGGCACTAGAAACTCAATGAGACAGAAAATTAGGACCAGACCAAAGTCTGGCAGGGCCCATTAGTTTCTGGACTTGACTCTAAGTAATCAGACAGCTCCAGCTACAGGCAAAATGGGCTTCCTACACCAGCATTACATAATCACCCTGCTTTTCTTATTTGCTCATAGACAGACATTCTGGTCATAAACGTCTTTGCTGCTGGCTGTTATCTAAGGTGACAAGCAGTAAATAATTTGCTTCATTATCCTTACATTCAGGCATCAAGCCTCCCAAAGCTTTACCTTTGGTGTGCCTGTGGTCTGGGTCTCAAGCGATAGTAGGTGACAACTTAATTAGCTATTTTTCCACCAAAAAATCACAGACTGCAAGCTTCCTATCCTGAATGAAAAAAAAAATTTGTATTATATCTCATTCCAGTGATACCATAGCTAGTTTCAAACCTCAAGCCTTAAGGTTCTAGCACTTTGAAATGCCATTCCTGGTACCAATTTCCATTCTAATTACAACTTTTTTGGTTGTGTACTTTTAAAAGAACTAAAGTAAAAATTTTAAATATGTTTTGTTGTTTGTTGTTCAGTCACTAAGTCATGACCAACTTTTTTGTGACTCCATGGACTGCAGCACACCAGGCTTTTCTGTCCTTCACTATGAAATTAAAAAAACACTTGTTCCTTGGAAGGAAAGCTATGACAAACCTACACAGCATATTTAAAAGCAGAGACATCATTTTGCTGACAAGGGTCCATATAACCACAGCTATGGTTTTTCCAGTAGTCATGTATGGATGTGAGAATTGGACCATAAAGAAGGCTGAGCACCAAAGAAGTGATACGTTAGAATTGCGGTGCTGGAGAAGACTCTTGAGAGTCCCTTGGACTGCAAGGATATCAAACCAGTCAATCCTAAAAGGTATCTGAATATTCATTGGAAGGACTGATGCTGAAGCTGAAGTTCCAATACTTTAGCCTCCTGATGCAAAGAGCCGACTCACTGGAAAAGACTCTGATGCTGGGAAAGGTTGAGGGCAGGAGAAGGGGGAGACAGAGGATGATATAATTAGATAGCATCACCAACTCAATGGACATGATATGTTTATTTAACACAATAATTTATATGTATATGTGTGTACATGTGTGTGTACATATACATGTTTGTGTGTGTGTGTGCAGAGAAAGAGAGAAACTAAAGGAGCGAAAGTGCAAGGACAGCAAGCTCAAGGAAACTGGAAGTAAAAATTAGAAAATAAACTCGGCACCCTCTCTGTCTCTGTATGTCTATCTCAGGGGTGGTGACATGACATCCAGGTTTTCATCAATCTGTGTCTGTTCTATCCTCCTCTCTTTTCAGGCCTTTCAGGAAGACGATGGGAGGCTAATTCACTTCCCTCTTAGCAACTTACATGGCTGCTACCATAGCCCCTGATTCCACAAGACCTTCGAACACCAATGTCCATTCGTGACCTTCTGTGCTCAGTGGCTTGGTTGAAACTCTCCAGACAAAGTCTGATTGGCATAACTCATTTGTTTGAGCCGGACTACACACACAGAGTTGCTGGTCATCCAGTGTGCATGCGTGCCTGCTCAGTCGCTCAGTCGTGTATGACTCTTTGCGACACCATGGACTGTAGCCTGCCAGACTCTTCTGTCCATAGGATTTTCCAGACAAGAATACTGGAATGGATTGCCATTTCCTCCTCCCAGGGATCAGCTAGTGTAGTCTCTGCTAAATCCTGTGTCGAGCCAGCATCAGCAGCCATTTAAGTACCATGTACTGTGTAATTCTGTCCTTTCCTGGATTTAGAAGGAGCCAAGCATCATATCAGAACATGCAAATACTATCTCTGTCTCTACATGGACTCCAAAGACCCTGAAAGTGAGTCACAGCCCAAACTGAAATTATAATTTTTCAATATGGCCATCCTCCTTCTATGATCTTGACCTGAGTGAATGGCACCACCATCCATACAGCTCTTCAAGCTAGAAATAAAGGTGCTACCCTTTACTATCTCTTCTATTCTAACCCTCATATCTAATTCAGCATCAAATTTTATGGACTTTTACCCAAAGATCTCTTGAATCCACCTACTTCTTTTCAACCTTCCAGCATTATCTTAGATAGTGCTGTTATAATCTCTTAGCTAGCTTATCCTTGCAGCCTATTAACTGATCTTCCTCATTCAGTCTTCTCTTTTTCCAAAATATTCTTCAGATGGCTTTTAGACAAATCTGGTCACATCACTCTTAAAACCTTTCAGTAGCACCCTAATGTTCCAAAGCCCCCATGATCTAGTTCTGCCTACCTCTCTAGCCTTACCACTGGCCTTCACTCTCAGAGCCACACTGAGCCACTGTCTTCCAGTCTCTCTTTTGGTTCAGCTTGCATGTCCCCCACACCTCTTCCAGAAGGTCTTCTCTGAGGTCTCTTAGTCTAGGTTAGATGTGTTTTCTGTGTATTTGCATAAAGGACTTAGTATTACCAAAGCTCTTATCACTCTGAATTGTGAGCACCTGTTTTCTTGCCTGTATACGACGTAAGATTTTAAGTTTCTTAGGCAGGGACTCTGTCTTACTGATCATTGTGCTTGGCACATACTCAATACAGGCTTTGTTGAATTAAAAAGACTTACAGCTACTGCTGTATATACACTTCCCACCTCCTAGAAAGGCTTCTTGGTTATTACAGTGATTGCTAGTTTTAGTGCAGGGTCTTATATTTTGTAAAGGATAGCCACAAGTCCTGTCTCAGATCATCCCAGCAAATGCCGCCAGCCCTGGCACAATATCACAAAAGAAGGAAGAAGACTCCCTTATATGCTGGTGGTACAGCATATAAGAATCTGCCATCCAATGCAGGGGACATGGGTTCAATCCCTGTTCTGGGAGGATTTCACATGCCGCAGAGCAACTAAGCCGGAGTGCCACAACTACTGAAGCCCACGGGCCTAGAGCCCATGCTCCACAACAAGAGAATCCATCGCAATGAGAAGCCCGTGCCCCAAACAAAGAGTAGCCCCACCTGCCACAACTAGAGAAAGCTCCCTCGAAGCAACCAAAAATAAATAAAGTTTTTTAAATTATTTTTAAAAAGAAGAGAGAAGGAAGAAAGGAATGTTACTCTTATTTGCATAAGAAGGAAATATGATTCAAATATAAGTGACTTGCCTGATGGCAGGTGGTTAGGGATCATTCCCACTGGGGAAATCCCGTAAGTGACAGCTGGAGAGGAGATGCCAAACTCTGGTAGCAGAAAAAGCTCCCAAATGGGCCTGTTCTAAGGAAAACTATGTGATGAGGAGTGAGATTTAAGACCCCAACTCAGGAGACACTGAAGTTGTTCAGGAGGCAATGAGGAACCTATTCCAGGAGCTTACAACTGCTACTTGGACACAAGGGAGAGGGCGACCTTGTGTTCTAACCATTAGGGTGGATATTATAGTCCTCAAGAGGTGATTTATAGTGTTCTCTAATGGTAGCACACAGGGCTGGGCTGAGCAAGGATCGGATGCAACACAACAAGCTCAGTAAGCAGCTAAAAATCATTGACTGGGGAAAGTTGGGTACAGGGTGACCTGATTTTTCTAGAGAACAACATGACAGGGTAGGCCAAGCCGAGGGAGGAAATCAAGGATCAGGGAGGATGGTAGAATACAAAACAGGCCAAGCAGCTGCTGCCTATGAGGGATGAGGCCTGCCTAACTCAATTGCATACTAAGCGTCATTCAGAGCCTCCACTCTTTTTTTTTAATGGTATGACATCTTTCTTATTGGAGGATAATATCTTTACAATGCTGTGCTGGTCTCTTTCATACAATAATGCAAGTCAGTCATAATTATATGTATATATAGCCCCTCCCCTTGAGCCCCGCCCCCATCCCACCCATCTAGGTCATCACAGAACACCAAGCTAGGCAGAGCCTCCACTCTTGATGAGCAATAAAAGCACTCTGTGCATGTATGTGTGTGTGAGAGAATGTGTGTGTATTTTGTATATTTTAGTGCCAGGACATCAGAGTACATTAGCAACAGCAACAACAATGCTGTATACATAGGGAAGAAAAATCTTAGGCAATAAAAGACCTGGCTCCATTAAACAAGATTACATCCAGGAAATCCAAGCCACTGATGGATCTGTAGTGACAGATGAGCATCTCCATTTGTCTTACCAGTTGTACAGAAAGGAAAAAGAAAAGGACGACACCAAAAACAAGGAGCCACCCACAAATAGCTTTGCCTCTGGGCAGATCACAGACAGTCAGGAGTTCCTTTGCTGGGACCAGTACTTGTGGCTGTGTTAAAGCTCCCTCAATGCTGACACAGTGGTTTGAGCGGCTAAACAGATGTTTGCACCCTTGATCTCACCAAGAGTAAATGTGAGGTCTGTGTTTCTGGGTTTCACTGCAGAAATGCACTATGGAATGGCCTAGTGTGGAAAAAATAATTTCTTCCAGGAGAGGATAAAACAAGGGTTTTACCTAAAGGGTAGAACCGCAACTCCTAAGGGAAAGTAACTTCTTCCAGTGACCTTTATTTTTCCTTAGATCCTATGTATGTATGTTTGGTGGCACTGGGCCTTTGTTGCTGTGCGGGCTTCCTCTAGTTGTGCCGAGCTACTCTTTGCTGCGGTGCACGGGCTTCTCACCTTGGTGGCTTCTCTTGTTGCAGAGCACAGGCTTTAGGCTTCAGGCTTCAGTAGTTGCAGCACGCAGGCTCAGTAGTTGTGGCACATGGGTTTTGTTGCTCCGCAGCATGTGGGATCTTCCCAGACCATGGATTGAACCTATATTCCCTGCATTGGTAGGCAGATTCTTATCCACTATCCCACCAGAGAAGTCCCTCTCCCCAGTGTTTTTGAAGTATGGTTGATTTACAAGGTTTCAGGTATACAGCAAAGTGATTCAATCATGTGTATATATATACATATATATATGGTATAGTGTATTCTTTTTCAGATTCTTTCTCCATTATAGGCTATTACAAGGTATTGAATTTAGTTCCCTGTGCTATACACTGGACTCTTGTTGTTTATTTTATATATATATATATATAGTATGTATCTGTTAATCCCAGATCCCTACTTTATCCCCACTACTTTCCCCTTTGGTAACCGTGTCTGTTTTCTATGTCTGTGAGTCTGTTTCTGTTCTGTAAATTAGTTCTTTTCTGTCATTTTTTAGATTCCACAGAAGAGTGATATCATATGCCTTTTTAAAAAGATACCTAAGGTCGCTAAGGGTCGGACACGACTGAGCGACTTCGCTTTCACTTTTCACTTTCACACATTGGAGAAGGAAATGGCAACCCACTCCAGTGTTCTTGCCTAGAAAATCCCATGGATGGGGGAGCCTGGTGGGCTTCCGTCTATGGGGTCACAGAGTCGGACACAACTGAAGTGACTTAGCAGCAGCAGCAGCAGCAAGTAGAGAACATAATATAATGAAGCCCTGGGCTTTTTGTTGTTCTGTTTGTGTGTGTGTGTGTGTGGAATATGACTGAGTAAATCTCAGATAGCATAGCACATCACCCATAAACACCTGTGCATTGTGCATCTCGGATGAATACAGAATTTCTTGTAAGAATCATGCTATTATCCCACTCAGCCAAACTAACTGTAATTACTTAGTATCATCTGAGACCATCTGTATTCAAATTTCATGGGTTGTCTCAAAGTTCTCTTTTCACAATTTATTTGAACAGGATTCAGAGCAGATCTATACAGAGTCTCATTAGGCCTGTAAGGTTGGTTTTTTTCTATATCTCCCTCCACTTCTTTCCTTCCATATCACTGATTGATGTTTAAAATATAGATCAGATCAGGTCATTTCCTGCTCACAACACTGCAACAACTTCCCTGCACAGTTAAAACAAACCCAAGACCCTCATCAAGCCCACGGCCCTGCACGATCTGGCCTGCTCACTTCTCCAATGTCCTCTCCATCACTTGCTCCATTCACTCCCAGCCCGTGGCCTTCCTTGAACACACCAAACCTGTTCCCACCTGGGGTTCTGTGCCGGCTGTTCCTGCTGCCTGAAATCCTTTACCCTCCCTCACTCCCCACACCCCCACATCTTGGAAGAACTGGCTGCTTGTCCTTTAGGTCACAGCTCAGCTTGCCACATCCTCACAGATAGCTGCCTTCCCAGATCACACATTCTAAATGAGTTCTTCTTCCCCCAGGCCACCCTCTATCACATCACCCCCTTTTCATTTCTTCATGCAGCTTATTACATTCTGAAACTATCTTCCCTTTAATTTGTTTGTTCACCTGTGTAACAAGATATTAAAATAGAAATTTCTACCAAAAGACCAAGGAAGAACAGATGTGAAATATCTAAGCTAGATAACCATAGGCAAAATTTACAAAGGAGGGCTTCCCTGGTGAAGAATCCACCTGCCAATGCAGGGGATGTGGGTCTGATCCCTAATCCAAGACAACGAAGTCTGTGAGCCACAATTGCTAAAGCCTGCGTGCCTAGAGCCTGTGCTCCAGGAGAGAAGCCACCACAATGAGAGAAGCCTGTGCACCACAGCTCGAGAGTAGCCCCTGCTCGCTGCAACTAGACAGAGCCCGCACGCAGCAGCAAAGACTCAGCACAAATAAATAAATTTCTAAAAAAATCTACAAAGCAAATGGCCAAGGACATCTCCATGATTGTTGGTCCTGTCAGCCAGATCACGAAAATAGAAAAGAGGTGAGAAAATGTAGAAGGAGGGATTTACAGAGGCTTTCATTGGAAGGAATTGTTGATTTCATGAGAGAACCAACTCCTTCCACCCAAGTGGAAGGGATCGGGTGGGGAGTGCTGTCTCCTTCAAGCCTGGAGAGAGGGCTTTAGGGGACCAGTTAGAGGGTTTACTCTGTGTTCTCTCAGGTCGGCAAGAGAGGAGGAGGAGTGCTAGATATTGGACTTGTGCCCGACTCTCACCCAAGAAAACCCAAGTAGTGAGCCTGGGAAAACAGGGTGGAGGGTGCTGAACTGGCTTCAGCCTATGCTTCCAGAGCCTGCTGGCATATGAGATGCTTGAGTGTTTCTTAGGGACCAATATGAACCAGGTGAGAAAAATCAAAGAAGTGTTGTCTTGGGTTCTTCTGCCCAGTGGGGTCCCCCAGAGGATTTAGTGATTCCAGCAGCAAGAAGCTGGAAGAGAAGGCCAGGTTTCTAGGGATCAAGAGAGAAAAATCAATTAAACTTCACAATTGAGATGCATTTACCTGAGCCAAAGGATTCCAGTGCTTGGAATCTCCAAAGAAAGAGTCAGTTTTAAGTATCTATCTGGCCTAAAGAACACAGAATCTCCCAGTCTAGTAAGAACTGCCCCAACCCCTTACCACATGCTCCCTCTCCCCCTCACCCCACTGAAAAGAGCAAAATACTAGCCAGGAAGAGGCGAGATGGGGAAGAAAATGTATTAAGAGAAAGCAGAAGCTGGCTACGTCACTCCTTTTCCCTAGAAGGGGAAGCCAGAAACAGGCCAAAATTCAGGGTCTTTAATTCAACCTTTGGATGAAATTGGAGACTTTAATGCTAATAGCTCAGTTGGTAAAGAAACTGCTGCAATGCAGGAGACCCCAGTTCTATTCCTGGGTGGGGAAGATCCGCTTGAGCAGGGATAGGCCATCCACTCCAGTGGGTTTCCCTTGTGGCTAAGCTGGTAAAGAATTCGCCTGCAGTGAGGGAGACTTGCGTTCGATCCCTGGGTTGGGGATATCTACTGGAGAAGGGAACAACTACCCACTCCAGTATTCTGCCCTGGAGAATTCCATGAGGTCCCAAAGAGTCAGACATGGCTGAACAACTTTCACTTCACTTCACTTCAACCATTATCTTGCACCAGATATCCCAGTTTTCAAGCCTGTGATAAAAAGTGAAGTCAGAAAAAGAAAAACAAATATTGTATATTAATGCACATATATGGACGGAGAAGGCAATGGCAAGCCACTCCAGTATTCTTGCCTAGAAAATCCCATGGATGGAGGAGCCTGCTAGGCTACAGTCCGTGGGGTCTCTAAGAGTCGGACACGACTGAGCAACTTCACTTTCATTTTCACTTTCACACATTGGAGAAGGAAATGGCAACCCCCTCCAATGTTCTTGCCTGGAGAATCCCATGGATGGAGGAGCCTGGTAGGCTGCAGTCCGTGGGGTCGCTAAGGGTTGGACACGACTGAGTGACTTCACTTTCACTTTTCACTTTCACACATTGGAGAAGGAAATGGCAACCCACTCCAGTGTTCTTGCCTGGAGAATCCCAGGGATGGGGGAGCCTGGTGGGCTTCCGTCTATGGGGTCACACAGAGTCGGACACGATTGAAGTGACTTAGCAGCAGCAGCAGCACCACCACATATATGGAACCTAGAAAAACGATGCTGATGAACCTATTTGCGGGGCAGGAATAGAGACACAGACATAGAGGACAGACTTGTGGACACATCAGGGAGAGGAGAGAGTAGGATGAATTCAGAGAGTAGCATTGAAACACATATTCCGTTCCGTTCCGTTCAGTCGCTCAGTCGTGTCCGACTCTTTGCGACCCCGTGGACTGTAGCCTACCAGGCTTCTCCGTCCATGGGATTCTCCAGGCAAGAATACTGGAGTGGGTTACCATTTCCTTCTCCAGGGGATCTTCCCGACCCAGGGATCGAACCCGGGTCTCCCGCATTGGAGGCAGAGGCTTTAACCTCTGAGCCACCAGGGAAGCCCACATATTACCATATGTAAAATGGATAGCTAGTGGGAAGCTGCTGTATAGCACAGGGAGCTCAACCCAGTGCTCTGCGACAACCAGGAGGGCTGGAATGGGGAGGGAGGTTCAAGAGGGAGGAATCATATGTATACTTATGGCTGATTTGCATTGTTGTATAGCAGAAATCAACACAACATTGTAAAACAACTATCCTCCAATTAAAAATAAATTTTTAAAAATTAAGGCTGTTTTTATAACATAAAGTGACCAAAGGATTGTCTATAACTTGGGAATAAGCAGAACAGTCCTAGGAGATGCCCACATTTCCACTTCAGGAAAGATCACCACCACTGAATTTACTTTGCTCCTATAAAAGTTTAATAGTCACTCAGTTGTGTCCAACTCTTTGCAACCCCATGGACTATATGGTCCATGGGATTCTCCAGGCCAGAATACTGGAGTGGGTTATCTTTCCCTTCTCCAGGGCATTTCCCCCTCCAGGGATCAAACCCAGGTCTTCAGCATTGCAGGTGGATTCTTTACCAGCTGAGCCACAAGGGAAGCCCAAGAATACCAGAGTGGGTAGTGTATCCCTTCTCCAGCTGATCTTCCCAACCCGGAATCGAATCAGGGTCTCCTGCATTGCAGGCAGATTCTTTACCAACTCAACTATCAGGGAAGCCCCTTGCTCCTATAGTCATGCATTTATCACATCCTCTTGATATCTGTCTCCCTCCGCTGACAGTTCAGTTCAGTCGCTCAGTCGTGTCCGACTCTTTGCGACCCCATGAACCGCAGCACACCAGGCCTCCCTGTCCATCACCAACACTCGGAGTCCACCCAAACCCATGTCCATTGAGTCGGCAATGCCATCCAACCATCTCATCCTCTGTCGTCCCCTTCTCCTCCTGCCCTCAATCTTTCCCAGCATCAGGGTCTTTTCAAATGAGTCAGCTCTTCACATCGTGTGGCCAAAGTATTGGAGTTTCAGCTTCAACATCAGTCCCTCCAATGAACACCCAGGACTGATTTCCTTTAGGATGGACTGGTTGGATCTCCTTCAGTCCAAGGGACTCTCAAGAGCCTTCTCCAACACCACAGTTCAAAAGCATCAATTCTTTGGCACTCAGCCTTCTTTATAGTCCAACTCTCACATCCATACATGACCGCTGGAAAAACCATCGCCTTGACTAGATGGACCTTTGCTGGCAAAGTAATGTCTCTGCTTTTTAATATGCTGTGTTGGTCATGACTTTCCTTCCACATGTAAGCCTCAAAAGATTGTGAATTTTGTCATCCTGACATTGTATCCCCAAATACAGAAAGAGATCTGGCGTGTAGCAAGCATGCCCTAGGTATTTTAAAATAAATATCATCCAAGACTTATCAAGGGGCTCATCCTTAGGTTTCCCAAGTTGTAGATACACAAATAACTGAGTGTCTGCTTTGGAGCTCATTGGAAGTTTCTAGGATAGTTGTACTAGATAGGACAGGATAGCTGCCATGACAACAACCCTCAAATGTGATGGAACACATACAATGCAAGTTTATTTCTTGCCAGTGAAGAGTCCGATGAGGATGTTGCTGAGCACCTGTCCTCCAGGCAGTGACTCGGGGATCCAAGCCCTTCCCTGTCGTAATGCTGCCATCTGTACCATGCAGCCTCCAAGGCTGCTGTGGAAGGGAAGAGACGGGGAAAGGCACAGCTGATAATCAATCTCTGCTGCTGAGAACTGACACATTTCATTTCTACTTATGTTCTTTGGGCTAGAGCTCATGCTATGGGCCTCGGTACAGATAACTATGGCGTCTGATTAGATAGCTGCACCCTAACAACACATCTACATTGTGGGAGGAGCTTGAACCTTTGGTTCTCAGTAGCGGCCTACCATCATGTCTCAGTAACCTCCTGAAGGACTGACAAAAGCCCATCTTGCTTGCATAAAGTCCTCTTGCCAGCAGAGTGGTGCCCAGATGATGACCCCAGCCAGATATCTGAGCCCAACTAATCCCAGACTCACCTCCCTCATGCCAGCTGTTAGTTAGTCCAGCCTCCCCTCAAGGTCTTCACTATTTAGAAATCCTGCTATTGTTCCATTAGGGGGTCTCAGAATTCAATGTCTGACTTCTCCATCAGGAGAGGTTTCCTCTTCTTGTTCTGTGGGGCTAGAAAGGGCACATTCACCCTATACCTGGGTTAGCTGCCAAGCGCTAGCTTTACCTTTTGAGGCCCCTCCACTCAGACTTACCCAAGCCCCTGACAGCCTTGAAATACCTTCTTCACTTTGCAGATGAGGACCTGGGACCCGGTGCTTGACTTGCCCAAGGTCACAGCTGGCCAGAGGCAGAGCTGGAATCAGACCCCGGGTCCTCATACGCTCTTGTCGTCACACCACATGCCTTCAACACCTCGTCTCCACTCCATCCCCAAATGACCAGCTGTTCTACACAGACCGAGTGCTCCTGGTTCCCGCATCATGGAAGCCTCTCATATCTCCTACCTCAGCCGCACCTCCTTCACTTAGCCCCCAAGTCATGCCTTCCCTAGGAAGCCTGCTCCTTCCTGCTAGTCTCGTATCTGGCTCATCCTTTCTCCTCAGGTCCCACTTGGAAGGTTTGTTCTCTGCAGAATGTTGAAACCAAAAGGGGCCTTAATGACTGAGGTTACTGCCCCACCTCCCTTCCCTCCCACCTTATAGATGAAGAAACTAAAGCCAGACGGGCTGAAATGACCCTCCTGAGATCGTGCTGCTGGTTGTGGCTGTTTGAAGAAGCAGGCACTGCAGACACACCTCTTCAGATCCTCTTGGCCTTTCTGAGCTCTCTGTAGGCAGGAGTCAGGCCTCAATGGGCTGGACCACCTTCAGGCTGTTAGCACTGCCTGCACCCCAGACAGGACTTCTCACCTGCAAAGAGGGGAACTTGAATGAGCTGGAGAATCAACACTTGGCTAATTGGGTGGAGGGACGAACGTCTCAGACCAGAGAGGGATGGGAACCGGTGGGGAAATGCTTTTTCTTTCTTTCCTCCAGACAGAATTCTCAGACAGTCCCACACAATTAGGCAACCAGGAAGGAGCCCACTTTCTGACGTAGGCCTTTGAAATAGCTCTCTCCATCCTTCCTTCACACCCTCTGATCCTCACTCACACGCTCTGGTTTCCACTTGCCAAAAGAATCTCACATTGAAGCCTTTGTCTCAGGTTCCTCTTTCCGCAAAACCCAGACTCAGACCGAGTCAGGAAAGGTAACCCCGAGGAATGCCTGGCTGCCCAGGTTAGTCCCATAAGAGGGCACTGGTCTTGGTTAATACCAATCTCCATGTCTTGTCCTCAACCTTCCTGGTTCAAAAATTTGATTTTTCCACCAAAGAGAGGATCTCTGCCCGGGGAAGCTTATGTGAACCAAGCTCGCCCGGATAGGGTACTCATCTGTTTAGTTACCATACAACTGTCAAGCAGGCCAGAGACCTGAGTGTACCTAACTGGTGCCTCTTCTCTCTGTGGATGAGAAACTTGAGAGGCCACATGCCCAGGAAATCCCTTGGCTAGCTAGACCCCCTAGCAGCTCTAGGAGGTCTCATACCTTGGGGCATGTCTCTCAGCTAAGTACTAATAGCTTGAGGACCCCTCAAGGCATAAGAAGTATCTTTGTCAACTGTTTCATGGCAAGTTTCATCCACTGATCCTAAGAAGCTCAAATGGGAAGCATGGGGATCGGGAGGGAAAAGCGTGGATTTTCCTTGACAGGGCTTGGAAGGTGATTTCACATAAACATTGTTTGATGGCCTTGTCTGTTCTAACTGAAAGTAATATAATAACCTCAGAGATTAAAAAAGAAAGAAGTAGCCTTGTCAAGAAGATCTTAGCAGTAAAGTCTACTTGGTCAAGAGCTCCTTTCCCTACACAGTGTTCAGATGGGTACCATCCATATTTGCCACTGTTACCTTCTTATTTCTACACTTCTAAGTTATTCAGTTCAGTTCAGTCGCTCAGTCGTGTCCGACTCTCCGCGACCCCATGAATCACAGCACGCCAGGCCTCCCTGTCCATCACCAACTCCCGGAGTACACTCAAACTCATGTCCACAGAGTCGGTGATGCCATCCAGCCATCTCATTCTCCGTCGTCCCCTTCTCCTCCCGCCCCCAACCTTTCCCAGCATCAGAGTCTTTTCCAGTGAGTCAACTCGTCGCATGAGGTGGCCAAAGTATTGCAGTTTCAGCTTTAGCATCAGTCCCTCCAATGAACATCTAGGATTGATCTCCTTTAGAATGGACTGGTTGGATCTCCTTGCAGTATAAGGGACTCTCAAGAGTCTTCTCCAACACCACAGTTCAAAAGCATCGATTCTTCGGCGATCAGCCTTCTTCACAGTCCAACTCTCACAACCATACATGACCACGGGAAAAACCATTGCCTTGACTAGACGGACCTTGGTTGGCAAAGTAATGTCTCTGCTTTTTAATATACTATCAAGGTTGGTCATAACTTTCCTTCCAAGGAGCAAGCGTCTTTTAATTTCATGGCTGCAATCAGCATCTGCAGTGATTTTGGAGCCCAAAAAACAAAGTCTGACACTGTTTCCACTGTTTCCCCATCTATTTCCCATGAAGTGATGGGACCAGATGCCATGATCTTTGTTTTCTGAATGTTGAGCTTCAAACCAACCTTTTCACTCTCCTCTTTCACTTTCATCAAGAGGCTTTTGAGTTCCTCTTCACTTTCTGCCATAAGGGTAGTGTCATCTGCATATCTGAGGTTATTGATATTTCTCCCAGCAATCTTGATTCCAGCTTGTGCTTCTTCCAGCCCAGCATTCCTCATGATGTACTCTGCATATAAGTTAAATAAGCAAGGTGACAATATACAACCTTGACGTACACCTTTTCCTATTTGGAACCAGTCTGTTGTTCCATGTCCAGTTCTAACTGTTGCTTCCTGACCTGCATACAGGTTTCTCAAGAGGCAGGTCAGGTGGTCTGGGATTCCCATCTCTTTCAGAATGTTCCACAGTTTATTGTGATCCACACAGTCAAAGGCTTTGGCATAGTCAATGAAGCAGAAATAGATGTTTTTCTGAAACTCTCTTGCTTTCTCCATGATCAAGCGGATGTTGGCAATTTGATCTCTGGTGCCTCTGCCTTTTCTAAAACCTGCTTGAACATCTGGGAGTTCACGGTTTACATATTGCTGAAGCCTGGCTTGGAGAATTTTGAGCATGACTTTGCTAGCGTGTGAGATGAGGGCAATTGTCCGGTAGTTTGAGCATTCTTTGGCATTGCCTTTCTTTGGGATTGGAATGAAGACTGACCTCTTCCAGTCCTGTGGCCACTGCTGAGTTTTCCAAATCTGCTGGCATATTGAGTGCAGCACTTTCACAGCATCATCTTTCAAGACTTGTAATAGCTCAACTTGAATTCCATCACCTCCACTAGCTTTGTTAGTAGTGATGCTTTCTAAGGCCCACTTGACTTCACATTCCAAGACGTCTGGCTCTAGGTCAGTGATCACGTTATCGTGACTATCTTGGTCGGGAAGATCTTTTTTGTACAGTTCTTCTGTGTATTCTTGCCACCTCTTCTTAATATCTTCTGCTTCTGTTAGGTCCATACCATTTCTGTCCTTTATCGAGCTATTAGTATTGTTATAATGATGGTGATGGTGATAAGAAGTGAATGTTTTGTAAAATTATTAATGTGCTTTTCTCTTTCACCTTTCAGAGGATATGATTTTCCCTTTACTTAGCCCCAAGTATCTGCCTGGGGCGAGAGTAAATTGTTGCAGAAAAATGCAAAAAGAAATTAAGAATTAATATTCTGTGATGGACATTTAAAATGAGATTTCTCAGCAAGACACTAATCTTTAGATCCAGGCTATTATCTTAAAAGTTAGAATTGCCAATTAACTAAAATGACAGATTCAGAGGCATAACATCTGGATTCAAATCCAGGTTCTACCATTTACCAGTTGTGTGACCTTAAGAAAGTTACTGAATTTCTCTGTGACTTGGTATCTTCCTCAGAAGATTGTTATAAGAATTTAAGCTAATACACACAAAGCACATATTCAACCAATTGAATTTGTTTTTTGTTTGTTAAATATTTATTTATTTTATTTGGCCGTGCCAGGTCTTTGCTGGGTCATGCAGGATCTTCGTCTTCATGGCAGCATATGGGATCTTTAATAGTGGCATGCAAACTGTTCATTGTGGCATGTAGGATCTAGTTCTCTGACGAAGGATCGAATCAAGGTCCCCTGCATTGGAGTGATGAGTCTTAGCCACGGGACCACCAGGGAAGTCCCTTGTCTTCCTTTTAGATAAGAAGCTCTGTAATACATTTAAGTAGTTAGAAAGTGTCTGGAATATAACGAGTATTCAATAAACATAGGCTATCACTTTCAAAGTTCTCTTATCTTCCTCTCCAGTGTAACAAGAACCAGTTCTTAGAGTGTCAGTGAAGCCGCAAAGTTCTCTCTGTGGTAGACGAGGGGCATGACAGAGAAAATGAGGGAAGGCTTTCCTTTCAGTCCTGAGGCGTTATGGGAAGAGGAAGTGAGAGATAGAGAAAGGAGATGACTTCCCCCTCTCATCACACACACCCTACACTCATATACCCCACAAAACACACACACACACACACACCCAGCTGTTGGGACTGACCTCCTCAAACATCCAGAAAATGAAAAGCACTAAGGACATAAAGACTTTATGAGGCAAAGCATAGACAATGAGGACAAGCAGCCGTGTCAGGCAGAATGAAGGTCTGGAGAAGACTATGAACAGACCATCAGGGTTGGGGAGCCAGGTGACGGACATGATAGAAACTCAAAGGGACCTCCACCAGCCCAGGAGCACTAAGGGAAGGCTGAGTTAGCCAGGGCCCTGCCAGCCTGAAAGGGACCACATCACAAACCGTCCAGCTGCTAGATTTAGCAGAGCAAGCGGCGACCAGGACCACAAAGAAACAGCCCTGGAGACTCAGGAACCAGGGACACCACCACGTGATTCTAAGGGGGCAGTTGGGTGGGGAGACAAAAGTTTCCAAAATCTGGGAGAAACTGAGCATTTTCACACAGAGAGATTATTTCCTGGAGGTATTGTTTACATTGTTGCCTGGATTGAACTGAATCAAGGTTTTTCTTCCAGCTATACAGAAGCTGGAGACAAAGTAAAGACTCCAATTGCCTCTGCATTTGTATGGTATAAGTTTCATCCAGTATTCGTTGTTAGCACTGTGATTTAGTGGGTGCTATCATCTGCAGAGCTCCTTTTCTATGGGAACTGCCCTCCACATTCACAGGGCAGGCAAACAAAACATGTTCCCATGAAGAGATCCTGCTCCCTCTTCTCCCCTCCCCACCATCCCAACCCCAAGAGCTGGAGACTGGGCTCAAGCTGGCTCGAGCTGGGCCAGCTGAGATTTGGAGATTTTGATCCAAGGAAGATGAGTGTGCTGTTAGTTGCTGGAAATCATGATAGGTTTCCACAGCAGTGACTCCCAAAGTACTATGGGTGAGCCTCAAACCTTCCCAGAATGCAAGGCCTTGCTTCTATTCTTATGTGCAAATGACATTTCTATTCAGTGCCATAAATTCTGTATATAATGAGGGACTCTTCTCTAATAATCTACTGAATGGGTCACTGTGGATCACTAAAATGTAGGGTCCGCAAGCTAAAGTGACTGTTGTAAAATAGAACTCTAATTTGATGTTCCACTGAGAAAGCTGTCTGCCGGGCCAAGTTGGCAATGAGGAGATGCTCTCATGGAGCAGGCGCACAGCGAGCTGGAATTATTTGGAATAATGGCACTTGTTAGTGCTTCATCAGTGTTGTTTTGAATTGACTGTGGGTTTTGATAGCTTAATTATTTTGAGCATTAATTATAAATTACATTCATTATAAATTACTGTAAATTTTGGCTTCTTGATTGTTTAGCTTTATAATTACCAGCTTAGTTTATTGTGATTGTTGTGTGTAGTGATCTTTTAGGCCTATCATCTTTCAATACTTAGGCCTATACATAATTCAGTTAATATTGTCACGCCTCTATATATGCATATGCATGCATATTCCCCCTTGCAATTTTATTAATGCAGTGATAATTCATGTAATACCTTTATCCTCTAGAAACTGGGAATTACTGAAAGGTTTCAGGACTTTTGGTCCTCTTCAGTGGGTCACAGTGGAGGAAAAATCACAAATATATGATGTGAAGACCCTAGAGCTACACTTTTTCTTACCTTTTTAGGAACCCCATTCATCAACTTTTCTTTTGATTCCGTAAATGGATGTAATAAGTTCTCCTTTTAACTTAATTGGTTTGAATTGGTTTTGGTTATTTGTATCCAAAAAACCTTAACTGATAAAGTCATCGTATTTTATTCTTAAAAATATTTATTCATTTATTTATATGGCTGTTCCACATCTTCATTGTGGCACATGGGATCTTTAGTTGCGGCATGTGGAATCTAGTTTCCTGACCAAGGATGAAACCCAGGTCCCCTGCATGAGGAACACGGAGTCAGCCACTACACCACCAGGGAAGTCCTTCAAGTCATCACATTTACATGGAGATATAAATGTTAGTGAATTCACAATCATTCCTACCTCTATGTTCTAAGGAAAATTCCTCTACTTTTTTTTAAGGGATGAATGGAATGGAGAAGGTAAAAACTAATCAGATTTATTTTATAAGAAGCACCAGTAAAAAAAAGAGAGAGAGAGACTCAGAAGGCAAGAGGAAGGAGGTTGGAATAGAGAAGAATAAAGGAGGTGCCAGATGGGCTGGAACATTCTGGAAGGAGAGTGAGAAGAGATTTGTGAAGACCATAATGAGTGGGGTGATACAAGGATTTTTAGGAAGTTTTGCTGTGTGCAGAGAATACCCAAAGCAGCCAGGTTTGAACCCAACCAATCCCCTTCAGTGTATACAGATTTGTCTCAAAATGGGTGCGATGATTAGAATCTCATTACTAGATTACTATCCACTAAATTACTATCACATTTTGGCCTACCTCCCTGGGATTCCTCCCATAACACCTTGAGTGGACTTTGGGGTGTTCCCAAATTCTTTATTTCCATATTATAGGCCATCTGTTAGTTTATTCCCACAGATATACAATCACATCCGTTGATGAGGAGTTCTTTTTTCTCTTTCCACTCCTCTTCC